>NC_050595.1:4615000-4770000 GCF_013368585.1 Megalops cyprinoides
CCATGTCCAGGTAACACCTGGGAGAGAGAGAGAGGTACAGGTGAGCTGACAATGAGGCCATGGGCGTACTATGCTTAGACTGTGGTCACCATGTCCAGATGGAGCATCAGCTGAGAGAGTGGGAGACCCAGACAAGACATTGGCATACAGCTGAGTATAGCTGCAACTGTTAAAATCTGGTACAGATGAAACTGAACACAGGTGTGTGTGCACCTGCAGTACATGAAGCTGGATACAGGTGTGCGTACCTGTAGTATATGAAGCTAGATACAGGTGTGCGTACCTGTAGTATATGAAGCTGGATACAGGTGTGCGTACCTGTAGTATATGAAGCTGCAGTTGATGAAGTTGAGCACAGGTGTGTGTGTGTTTACCTGCAGTTGATGAAGTTGAGCACAGGTGTGTGTGTGTGTATCTGCAGTTGATGAAGCTGGGCACAGGTGTGTGTGTGTACCTGCAGTAGATGAAGTTGGGCACAGGTGTGTGTGTTTATCTGCAGTTGATGAAGCTGGGCACAGGTGTGTGTGTGTGTATCTGCAGTTGATGAAGTTGGGCACAGGTGTGTGTGTGTACCTGCAGTAGATGAAGTTGGGCACAGGTGTGTATGTGTACCTGCAGTAGATGAAGTTGGGCACAGGTGTGTATGTGTATCTGCAGTTGATGAAGCTGGGCACAGGTGTGTGTGTGTACCTGCAGTTGATGAAGTTGGGCACAGGTGTGTGTGTGTGTGTACCTGCAGTTGATGAAGTTGGGCACAGGTGTGTGTGTGTACCTGCAGTTGATGAAGTTGGGCACAGGTGTGCGTTTACCTGCAGTTGATGAAGTTGGGCACAGGTGTGTGTGTGTACCTGCAGTTGATGAAGTTGGGCACAGGTGTGCGTTTACCTGCAGTTGATGAAGTTGGGCACAGGTGTGCGTTTACCTGCAGTTGATGAAGTTGGGCACAGGTTTGACATGTCTCCCCTCCATGGGGTTGGGGTTGTCCCTGTTTTCTCCGGCCAGCACCATCCAGTCCTCTTTCCTCTCGTCCTGGAAGACCTTCCGCTGCTGCGAGGCGCACATGAGCAGAAGGAAGTCCGCTGCTCAGAGAAAGAGCAAACACACGGCGCTTCAGCATGAGACCAAATCCGACAACGGAACCCCTGCTCTGTGACATGAAGGTTTTCCCTCCATCAGGGAAGGGCGCCGCTCACCCATGAGGTCCTTAGCTTTGGGAATGGTGTAGAAGTCTGGCAGGTACAGCCACCTGATCAGGGCAGAGTTGATGGTGACAGGGGAGCTCCAGCGCCAGGGGTAGTCTACAGAAGGGCCATGACACACAGAGATAAGACAGAAGTTGCTGGTTCGATTCCCAGATGGGGCACTGCTGCTGGACCCTTGAGCAAGATGTTTAACCCAAATAGCTTTGGCAAAATATTCAGCTGTAGAAATGGATTGATATGTTAACTATGTAAGATGCTCTAAATAAGGGTGCCTGTTCAGCAAATAATCTAACAAAATTGAAACTTTAAACTGAAAAGGCCATACAGATAGCATGTTTAGAAGAAATGGAGTACTCTGTTATACGCAAAACAATTACCTATACATAAGGCCGGAGGAATTCCCACACATAGAAGGTACTGGTAGATCACAAAGAAGGCCAGGAACAGGCAGTATTTGGGCCATATCTTGGCGATGGTTGCCCGGCGACGCCGTGTCAGGATCACCACCAGCCAGCAGCAGTGGATGATGACCAGGAAGTTCATGCGCTGGCCAATCACATTCACCGTCATCAGGAAGCAGATCTGAGGGCATGAACACAACCTTGATCAGGAGCAGGGCTTGTGACCGAAAGGTTACTGGTTCATTTCCCTGCAAGGGCACTGCTGCTATACTCTTAGGTAAGGTACTTAGTCCACAATTGCCTCAGTGAATATCCAGTTGTATAAATGGATGACATGTAAAAACTGTAACCTATTTATGACATTCTGGATAAACGCATCTAATGACAAGCACGTAATATAATAATGCAATAACACCCCACTCGTCTCCATAACTCTTCCATTAATGTGAGGATCGTTTGATGCAGTTTTAACACAGAACAGAATATTCTTGTTATTATTTCTTGTTAGCGGCACTAATTATCATCTTGGATAGCTCACAGTTTAAGGGAGTTGTCTTTGAAGGTCAGGGGATAATGTTTCCATTCCAGAGAGCAGATATATGAAGACACTCTGACCCTTATCTGACACTTTGAGAATGTATTTCATAAACACTTTTAAGTGGCACAGAGCATCTGACCCTTAATCTGTGTACTGTCTAGATAACGGCAGAGTATAAGAGAATCAACGTTGTGGTGATTCATCAACAGCTTATTCTGTTGGGTTATAAGGTGCGCACTGGTTAATTCCTGCATTATAAAATGTAATGTAATCCTGATTAAATCTGTAAGTTCTTCTTCTGCCTCTACCTACTAAATCTACCTGCTAAGTACTTCAGCATATTTGTTTCAACATTAATGATCAACTGCTTCATATTAAAATCTGTAGGACTCATATTTTGAAGTTCTTTTCATTCGTGTTTATTCTGTGGGTGTTACATCTACCAATATCCTTTACGTATTGGTGTCAGAAAGTTTGGCTCATTCTATCTGTGTCATATTTCAAAAGTAGACGCACAAGACATAGTCATAACAACAAAATTCTTCTATAAATATTCATTAAATGTACTGGCATTTAGATTTACTAAATGTAACAAAGGTCAATTTATTTTACATCAGCTAAATGTTCTTACCATTTCAATCTCATTTAAGATTGATTAGTATTTTTGTTTTCAGATCTTTCCAAGGACCAGAACATCAGTGTCCAGGGAAAGACATAAAGCTTAACAAAGTAAATTTCCATGGCGGGAGCAGGTGTGTGGGTACCTCCAAGCCGAACTTGTAGAAGCAGTAGTTGAGCAGGTATTTGATGGCGCTCAGCAGGCTCTGGTCCATGTTGACCCTGTTGGTGCTGGGGAAGAGGGTGGGGATGGGGGGAGGGGACTGCAGGTGCTGCCTGTAGTGGTGAGCCTGGTGGCGGTACACCGTGGCCTCGAACACCAGCAGCATCAGCACCAGCAGGTGGTTCTGCACAGGGGCACAGGCACAACAGCACAGTCAGAAAAACGCAGCATCTCAGTCACACAGCCACTCACACAGCAGAGCTGTAACAGCACAGTGTCATTCAGATCACACAGTCACTACAACAGAGAGAAAGGACATAACAGCATCACACTGTATCACTTACAGCACAGCAAATTACATTACATTACATTGCTTTACATTGCAGCACAGAGACAGAGGTATTGAACACACAGGCCCAGAGTCTAACAGCAACATGGTGTGTCCTTAAAACTTTACAAATGAATGCCAGTTTTCTCACCTCCTACATTAGAACATAAATTGGGTCGTTACTAAATGAATGAAAACATTTTATATGAGTAACACACAAAAAAGTAACACTAGATCAATTGTGTTATTTAATGGGAAAGTGCTTTGCGGTTAGATTGAATCTTTGCAATAACAAACTGCACTCACAATTACGTGGAGCCATTGAAATTGGCATGACATAACAGCACGGCAATGTTCACAAACACCCTCAACGGTCACAATATCACTGTGGGAATGAAAATAGCTCAAGAACAGTCTTAACAGCTCGGGGCTTTGCAAACAAGCAGCTCTAAGAGCTGTTCAAATAAGCAAACTGCAGTGAGAGGGAGGGATCGGGGCGAGGTGCTGCATCTTCCCTCGGTTACGTGATTGCAGAAAGAGAGCAAAGCATTCTTCAAACACTTGCCTTCTGGAATGTTTTTGAACTTGGGAGAGTGAAAGATCTTTTCGGATGGTTATCGTGCGGTAGCTCAGTCTGCGAGAACCCGGTGTGACTAGACACAGCTCCCCGGGTGCCGAAAACTCAAACTTACTTTGCTGTATCCCAGGACAGTATCGTCTTTCCGGAACCCGAACCAGCTGGCTGGGTCGACTGGCTGCCTGTACAGCGTGGAGTTGAGTATCTCACTCCTCTCCAGGCTGGTCTCATTGGGAAAGGGCTACACAAAAGAGAGAGAGAGGGAGAGAATGAGAGAGAGAGAGAGACCTACGAGGACAGAGACGTCTAGACAACTGCAGTAAAATCTTGCTCTATTAAACAGCCTCATTAAACCAAATGAGAGAGCCTGCCCATTCATAAGGCAGCTGCAAACACAGTAGCCATGAAGGCAGAGTCACAGCCAGACCCAATGTAAATCATCAGGACATAAAACAAAAGATTATTTCCTTCAAACAACCGCTAAGCACACAACTAAACATGTCAGCAGAGTGTATACACAAGCAATCACAGTGAATGTGTTAATGAGAATATATATATATGCAGAAACAAGAACTGGGAGATTCAACAAAGGTGTGTGTGTGTGTGTGTGTGTGTGTGTGTGTATATGCATATACGTGTGTGTGTCTCATGTGTGTGTATACATGTGCATATACAGGTTCAACATTTCAGCGCATCTCACCACAGAGCAGTTACTGGAGTACTCTGTGGGGTTGACGATGCTTAGCTGGTAGAGCATCTTGCACACTATGATAATGCAGACCCAGATGGTGGACAGACAGGAAGCCATGTGGCGGAACCGGGGGTACGGCATGGCGAAGGCCCACAGAACCACCAGAACCAGATTCATCACTGACGGCTGAGAGAGAGAGAGAGAGAGAGAGAGAGAGAGAGAGAGAGAGAGCATCTCTTCTTTAACAATAAAAATGATCAATGCATGAAATAGTCATCTTCATATTCAAGCAGTATGCATATGGCACTCATTTCAGAAGACATGTTTTCACACATAATATTTCTGCACTGACCCCTCTGTCTACACACACACACACACACACACACACACACACACACACACACACACCTAATAGTAGTACTGAACTCATATAACATTACATTACATGCAAACTTTTATCCAGAGTGACTTCCAGCACAACAGAACAGAAGTTTATCCATCCAAGTTAAATGACCCACACTGTCAGACTAGGCTAACATCACTCCCAGAGCAGCAAGTACATACACAACACCATTCAAGCATCATCACATATTAACTTAGGCTATACGCCACACCCTCTAGTCAAGAATACAGACAAATCCACAATGCATTATGACACAAGTCACTGTCCAGGTTCAATCATCAGTAGGAGCATTCTGAAAACACCCTGGAAGTTGAAGCTATGTCCATCTGGATCGACAGTCCGAGACACTGACCTCTCCCAGCGCCACCCAGATGACGAAAAAGGCCACCATCTTGAGGACGTGAAGCTCCATGACCCTCCAAAGGAAGACCTGCACCTGGGTCAGGATCTCAGAGAACTTCCAGAACAGCACCACCAGCCGGTCCATCACCAGACCCCACTTACTGGGCATTGTCTCTGTACCACCAAGAGAGGAAAGAGGGAGACACAGCATGATTAATATACTGAGAGACAGACAGAAAGAGAGAGAGGGATACACGTAATAAAGGGGTGGCAGTATAGCACAGTGGTAAGGGGTAGGCCTTTCAGGGCTTGTAACTGAAAGGTTGCTGATTCGATTTCCTGCAGGGGCACTGCTGCTGTAACCTTAGGCAACGTACATAACAGAATGGTCTCAGTAAATATCCAGCTGTATGAATAAATGACATGTAAAAATTGTAACCTATGTAAGTTGTTGTGGATAAGAGCTTCTGCTAAATGACAATAATGTAATGTAATGTCAAAGTGATAGCAAGTTTAACATATCAGGCAGAACAGGTGCACATACTGTTCTACATTCAGTCTGATTGTCATGGCACTATGCTTTAAATGTACGCCAAACCTGCTACCATAAATTACACTGTTACACATGAGTTTTATGACACAGAATTATGCATTTGGGATACCACTTTTTCGGAATTAACCTTCATCCTCTGACTGGTAATCCTCCAGATCATTTTCCAGGTTCCCCTCTTCAACCCCTCTCTCATCCATGGCTTGTGGGGCATCCGAATTGTGGACATTCTTCTTCCTGTAAGAGAAACCAACCAATCACAGTAGTAGGGGGCGTTGCTACAAACAGAAATAAGTGGGTGTGAAAAAGGACAACAAAGTAAGATGGTGAGAGAGGTGATGTTAGCAGGAGTGGGGATCAGTACCTACCTGTTGAAGGCAATGAAACTGTGAGCGTGAACAAGTGAGGATTAGTGTTCCTTGACTAATATGAGACATGATCATGGCTTAAGGAGGAACCGGGATTGCTTCTTACTGTTTAATGGGTGTGAAACTGAGTGACAGGGGAGGAGAGGGAGTGGGTGTCGGTGCCTCTTGATGGGCGAGAGGTTAGGCAGGAGTAGAGTAGTAGGAGAAGAGATCTACTGACTGATGTGTGGTTTTATACTTGGCTTCCCTTGTCTAGTCAGGTTGCACAAATTACCTTGTGGTAGAGTACCTGAGTTGCGTAAGGTTTGACGCAGGAGGGCTGGGCGGTACCTGTGGATGGGCGTGACGTGCTCCAGGTCAGTGATCTTCATGAAGCGCCGGTGGAAGTAGTGCAGCTGAAGGATGCAGGCCAGCAGGAAGAACCCGGGGATCAGGATGCTGACGAAGAGCTCCGACAGCTTGAAGGTCTCCAGACCGATGTCTGCTAGCCTGCAGAGAGGGGGGGCGGAGAAACACGTCAACACCACGCTCGCCGCCCATAGTCAGTCAAAGACCAGGACGATTGTCAGCGTTTTCACGTTAACGGAACGCTCCCCTCTGTTGGTACTCTGGGGCGTGAGGTGAGACGGGCCACGTACTGCTCCTCTGTGAAGCCAGTGAAGTTCTTCCAATAACCTGGGAAGTCCTCGAACTGGAAGGTGTAGATGGCGATGAGCACCAGCATGGTGTACGCCACCACCAGCCACCAGAATGCCTTCAGCAGCCGTCGCCATAGGGAGTAGTACACCTGGGTCAGGGGTCAGAGGTCAGAGGTCAGAGGTCAGGGCACAGAAACGGTGACCCCTTTGGGAGGGGTTTGAGGAGCTCTCAGGGGGAAGGAACGTACCTGGTAGACACACAGGCAGAGCAGGAGGAGCAGCATGTAGACGATCTTGTACCCGACCAGCTTGCCCGCAAAGCTGACCATGATAAACATGCCACCACACACGAAGATCCAGTACTTGGCGTAGCAGCTCATCACAGTCCGGCCCAGAACCGTGAGAACCGACTGGTTTCGCCTGCCACTCTCTACAGCCCAACACAAAGGAGACAGGTGCTGACACACCCCAGCAGCCTTGCAGCAATGTCATGGAAACGTTGCGGGAATGTTACGTATCAGCTGTAAAATGAGGTTCACACACCTCCTTTATATGGCCGATGTGTGCATGAAAAGATCTTGTTTTGAACAATATGACCCACCCCTACCTTGTTTCTTTGTTAAGTTTCCCTGTGTGTGTGTGTGTGTGTGTGTGTGGGGGGGGGGGGTAATCAAACCCAATTAGCCTCCCTCTGCAGGTGCATTAGAAAAGCAGAAAGAATAAATCCATTTGGTACAACAACAAAACTATTTCACAATATGACACATAGGTTGTTTTGCAAACACCTTCCTTTATGAGAAAATGACTAGATTTTTAAGGCTTTTTTTTAATCAACACTATGAATGACAAAGCTTCAATCACTGAGTGAATTACAGATATACTTGAAGGCTACTCCTTTATGAAGCTGAACTTGGAAGTTGGCCAGCATCTGAGTGAAACTGCTATCTGTGCGTGCGATGTTAAAATCTCCAACCTCCAGTGGTGACCTCCAGGAGAGGGGCAGCGATGCTCTTCTTCCTGCTGAAATTGTCCTTAACTGACTGTCTCAGCAGGAGCCAGAAAGTCAGGGTATAGAGCAACTGAGGGAGAGAAAGAGAGAGAGAAAACCTGACGAAAGACAGACCACCGCTGGCACTCACGTTTTCTCCTGTTCTGCATTCGTAATTGCAGTGCGGTATTTGACAGCATGTGCGCGTGAAATTTAAAATGCAGAGATCTGTTCTCTGGAAAGCGTTCCATAAAAACTTGTGCAGATGTCCCGGTAAGAACAGCAAATTCTACACGCAGATGCGTGCTGGAAGTCGCTCTGGATAAGACCATCTGCTAAATTAAGGTAACGCAACGTAACGTATTTGCAGCGGCAGTGGAGGTGCTCCTCTCCCGGCGGTTTAATGGGATTGACTGAAGGCTTAACCCTTTCGCACGTGACTCATTTTATGCTATGTAGCGCGCGTGTTACATTACATGGTTCGTTATGTTTTCATTATTCATAAGCTCATTGTTTTCACCGCCGAGTTTGCTATACTTTGCAACGTTGAATCACTGTTTCCTCAAAGCTAACGTTAGCTAGAATTTTTCCAATCTAGTGTTCTGATCACACCAGTGTAACCGTACGCGGGAAAGGGTTAAGGGGTGGTCTGAGTTCCTGAACGGTTCCTCACCATGGCCCCCAGGCGCAGGCATGGGTGGGGGGCCTGGTCAAGGCCCAGCTGCCTGAGACTCATGGTCCCCCAGTGCTGGGGCAGCTCGGGCCCCAGGTCCATGGCCCAGACGTACTGCAGGCTGCAGAGCGACAGGCCGTACAGGAGGATGAAAGGAGAGCACAGCATGGCGAAGTGCCGCCGAGCCCGCAGCATCCAGATCAGACACGCCCACAGCAGCAGCACAAAGGTCAACCAGCTGTGGTAGGTGATACTCCACACCTGCAGGGGGAGCAGCGTGAGGGGGGGTGGGGGGGGGGGGAATCAAACATAAAAATCTCTTCAGCAAAGGTAACCACAGTCACCCTGTTTGCTGTGATAATGTGCTGCGATTACGAGGTGAGGGAATCACAAAGTAAATGATATGTTTCAAGGTTGTACTTTTTGTAAATAATGGATTCTCCCTATGGACTTAAGCCAAAGAACACTAAATCTGCATTCCAGTCCTTAACTGTTCCTCTAAATAAACAAATATTGTGTTGGCACATTCTTCCTTGCGAGATGCAAATGGAAAACTCTGTAATTGGTTCTGTAAAGTTCTGTAATTGCTATGTGAATGAAAAGAGAGAAGTGAATTGAGCTATTACCATCATTGCAATGAGAGCGCATACATAGCTCTGCTGCATGACCAATCGACCCACGATGTAGAAAGGGTTATCCCCCTCCTGTCCACTGGGGGCACCACTGGGTCCTGGCATAAACAAAAAAGAGGTGTAAATAATGGATGGGAAGGAATCAGCCTACAGCAATATAACAGAAAACAAGAACAGGATGGTGTGTTTCCTTTTCACAAGTTTGGGAGGTACTGCAATTGCTTCCCCTGCGGAAACGATCCTGAGAAAACCGTCTCACCTAGCTCTGGGTGACTGGAATTGACGATGACGTGACCTCTGGAATTTTCTGACTCACACTGTGGTGAGTCACCGGCGGGGAGCAGCGTTTTCTAGAACGAACACGTGAACACAGCGGCTGAAACTATGAATCAAGCAAACAGCCGGATCTTTAAACAGCCTGCTGGCAGCGCCAGCGCTGAGCAGATACTTCGGGCTGATGGAGAGGCATTCTGTTGCCAGGACCCACCTTAGTGTCATCATCACTGCCTCGTCTCTGTGGCCGCCAGGATTCTAGCTCCACCTCCTCCCCTCTGCCAGGCCCCACCCCCTTTCTGGACTGTGGTTCATCTTCATGCTTCTCACAAACAAAGACGAGAGCATTCAAGACAACTGCCAAAACACCTGCAACTGCTAATACACTCCTTTACAACAGCACACGCTATGTAAAGTCACAGTTTTCTTTCACTGAGGACAATATAGCTCAGAATAGCATTTTGGGTAGTGTAGGCTTAATGAGTGAGGAAAGTCAATCAACAAGTCGATCAGATACGGGACCTTAAGGGACCAGACGCAACACTTCAAATGAAAGGAAAGGTTTTCACGTTGTAGGCACCTCTCCGTGAAGGCCAGGGCTGCCCATTTTCAGAACAATCGCCATGGTGATGTAGAGCAGGAAGAGGATCCCGGGGTTGACATACACTGGCCAATCATGTTCCGTGTTCAGGATGAGGTCATAAGAGGAGGAGCAGTTGCAAGGCGTTACAATCTCTTTGAGGCCGAAGAGTCTGGGGGAGCAAAACATTGAAGTAGCATAAAAACTGAAATCTTCCTGATTCTATTTTGTTAAATGTCAGAAGATTATGTACTGTCTAATACACACAGGTCTCCATTTCAACTTGCAGAGACACTTGTTAATCATGTTTTCGCCAGCAGGCCAAAGGTTAGATCAGAGTTCTCTCTTTGCTCTTCACTGGTCATCATGTTGCACCAGAGAGACACTCTCTTTTTTAGGAAATCATCAGATTGCAACAGCCAATCTGCAATGATAGCAACCATACGTACTGGGTTAGCCATCTTAGGACTCCATCTCATAATAACCTTGTTTCAGCTCTGTGAAGAGTGAATCAAGCCTTCCAGAAGAGCAGGAGAGGGGGTCACTCTGCTCACTCTATCTGTTAAGCCCAGCTGCAGCGTCCCTGCTTCCTCTAGGCTGGTACAAGGTGCCCCAGAGGCACTGGATGGGACGACCCCCCCCCCCCCCCCCCCACAGGTGTGAGAGTGGAGATAGCTCTGGCCTTCTGAAAGTTCTCTGGAAAACAGGCATTCCGGAACGCATCGTGCCAATAACATTCCACACATAACTGTCTCCCTGCAACACCATTCCATCCACCTCTGAAGCATGAGATCTCATGCCTCACCGCCTAGCCTGTCCGCCCTTTTTTCACACGGCACCAATGTGTTCTTTTTCCTCATAGTTTTGCCCTGAGGTCAAGACTGTAAGCTTAAAATATGACGCATGTGTGAGACTTTTGCAGGTGAAAACTTAAACTTATCTCTATGAGCACTATCCAAACCGAGGATGCTGTCTGTGCTGCTCTTGTTTGACAGTTAGTATGTTAAAACCTTTTAAAATGAACTGGAATGATCAAATCAGTGACACCTTTTTTCCACTGTCACTGCTGCAAGCGGTGTGTGAAGCTGTAACTTACAGCACAAAATCAGAATGGCACCAGAGCCATATGAGTCTGCCACATTAAATTGGATGAGCGTACATTATCTACACCTACCCTGGGGGACTTGAAGAAATGGGATGATAACGAAACACTCAGGTCTCACCTAAACGTCATCACCATTCAAAGTTCCCAACAAACCCTTTTATGTGGAGCGGATTTTAAGAGAAGCTGAGGTGCTGGGTGACCCACAGACTGACCTGGCCCACAGGCTAGCAGGTGGTAAGATGGCCTGGGCATAGAAGCTCTGATACAGGTAGAGGCACACCAGGTGCCCCGCTGTGAAGAAGCCCACCATCACGCAGATCACGTTGAAGCCCAGGGGGCTGATGGGAAGGTGACAGGCCCACCAGGTGCACACGCAGATGAACAGGAGGTAGTAGATTCCAGAAAAGGCAGAGGGCAGCGTGATACCTGTAAAACACACACACACATGTGCATGTGCGCACACACACGCACAAACAAACTTTAATATATGATATTATTGATTGCAGATGCAAGATTTTCCTCTGAACCAATGTGGCACCTCCAGAGCACATAGCATATGCATTATACTAATAAATATGAAATGAAAACAGTAAAGGGATATGCGTGCAGGGCTTTGATCTGTCCAGCTTTGGTTTTAGCTTTTAGTTCAAATGAGTGTCCGCTCTCTCGGGTCCCTTACCAGCCAGACCCAACAACATGATGGCCAGAACCCGGCCCAGGTCTCTGAGGAACCGCTGGGCTGTGACCCGGAGCCGGGCTGCCAACAGGGCGGCGCGCGTCGTGGGGGACAGGTCACCCTCCGGCTCGCTGGGCGACGACCGGCCTTCCTCCTCTCCCTCCTCCTCTTCCTCATTCTCCTCCTCCTCTTCCTGAAACACATTTCACTGTCACTGAGAACCTCCTAGGTATAGGTGGTGAGTGTGCTATATAACTTTTGTCCAGCAGAGGGAGACAAACTGGCACAACAGGTCATTGTCCATTTCCTTCAAGACTGAATGAGCTAACAGACATCTGCCGTGACAGTGCAGGTTACTGCAGCCACACATGATCATGCAGACTTAAGCCTTGAGGGAGCATGAATTAATGAACGTGTCTGTTATTCCTAAACCGCGTCAGGCATGACCAGACAAAAGGGAAAAAAAAACAAAGTGAAACATTGTGGTTGTGACCTTGGCAGCAGCATTCCTGCTGCACGTAGTCACTGCGGTGTACTCACACGCCGCACATGGCCGGCATCACTTCCTCCCTGGCACCCCCACCCCCACACCCCCAACCCCGCCCTGAAACTGTGGCAGTCTTGCAGTGTGACATTTTTGTATGAAAATGTGGCAGGAGTACGTGGGAACCTGGGATGGTGTGGTCTGTATGCGTGTCGTGTGTGTAGGTGTTTGGGAGGGGGGGGGGGCAGTTTTTGTGATACAGAGCATCAGTCCTCCTGAATCCTACTCAAGAGGGACCGTGAGGGGTACATCTCAAAAGGCAGGGGTGTCCACATGGGGACGGGCTTCTATTTAGCAGGAGGCCCAAAAAAAATAAATGAAAAAAAAAATCCAAAAACCTCCATAGGAAAAATCAACACGATACATGTGCCCCCCCAGACAGCACAGGCACAAAATCAGTGCATGATGAGTGAGGTGCCGCTTAACATCCCAGCTGTTAAAGCACAGACGTGCGGAAAGCTCAGTGCCCTGCTCCCCAAACAGCAAGGCCAACTGAAAAAGCCACAGACCAACAAGAGCAAAAGCAAGGTGGGGTCCGCCTCCCCGACACGGTCACGGTGTGTCTCTGGCCAGTCCACGCCCCCTCCCTGGCACCGCTTGTAAAGAGCATGCCACAGAGCAAACACTCAGCATGTTAACAGCTCCGCACCTCTCTGCGTTCCTCACTAACTGTGAGGCGGGTTGCTGTGTTCAAGCTGAACGCAGCAGAGCACACACGGCCATCGTCTCCGTGGGCAGCAGTGCGGTGCAGTGGTAAGGAGCAGGGCCTGTAACCGAAAAGGCTGCTGGTTTGATCCCCCGCTGGGTCACAGCTGTTGTACCCCTGGGCAAAATCAGTAAATATCCAGCTGTGAATAGATACAACTGTAAGTAGCCCTGGATAAGAGCATCTGCTAAATGACAAGAGTGTAACATCTCTCAGCTCCCGTCTTCACCTCCGAACCGCGGTCGGTTTGATCACAAAGACGTGAGTCCACTTTCTGTTCCAACGCAAGCGCTCCTCGAGCACAGAGCTAAGGCTGGTGTTCATGGTGTCAGTGAGAGAGTCTGTAAATGGCACATTGCAAAATGTCCATTCGTCTTCTCTGTCAACAGCTCTGCCTATATCTGTGTCTCCGCTGTCAGGGGGGATTATTGATGCGCGCTTGCCACGGCACATTAAAAACCGAGCCATGCACAGCACACTTCCTCCGATCCTCTACCAGCTCCTACTTCTCTGAAGTTCCTGCAAGTCAGTTGCTGCTAGGAAACTCAAAACTTGTCCCGGAAAATATTTTTTGGGTAATTGTACTGGTGACACTCAAAACAATTTATCATGCCAATAATGCTAGCTCAACTGAACTGAAACAGCCTCCCTAGGCTACTTAAGGCAAAACAGTAAATATTAATTACCAGGTAATATTGCCCATAAATTACTTGTGAATGACTGCTGTAGACTTACATAGCAAGCAGTGGCAGGTGATAAAATCTTGCAGGAGACAGAATTCTTTGGTAGATTACACAATGATTAACCCTAGACTGACAGCCCTCATCCCAGGACAACCAACACTTGACCGGAGTCACAGCGACACAGAGGCACAGTTGTATGGTACTACTTGATGAGAATTGCAGGCAAACAGAGGCTTGGCCAAAGGTGCGCGCACATACATACACACACACACACACACACTGACAGAGCAGAGACATCTCATATGAGGTGAGGACAGTATGAAATGAAAAGATGAGAGGAAGACTAATTGAGAAGGGGGCGAGAGAGAGAGAGAGTGAGCTAGACAGACAGAAAGAGAGAGGGAGAAAGCTGTATAAGGGGGATGTGTGGAGATGTGTAAATGCATGATTATATTAAGTATATCACAATGCAGTACATAATTATTGTCAATGCAGTTGCAGTTTCTGTTTGCCTAGCAGTTTCTATTTGTAACTTGTTTTTTTATGCTTTGGCAATCCAATCTTTCTGGTCAAGCCAATAAAGCTCCATTTGTATTTTGAATTTGATTCTGAGAGGGGGGGGGGGGGAGAGAGAGATAGAGAGAGAGAGAGAGAGAGAGAGAGAGAGAGAGAGAGAGAGAGAGAGAGAGAATGAAAGATATAGAAAGAGAGAGAGAGGGAGAATGAGAGAATGAAAGAGATAGAAAGAGAGAGAGAGGGAGAGAGAGCGAGAGAGAGGGGGGAAAACCAGTGAAACAGTGAAACAACTGCACTAGAGTTACAGAACTCGTAAACATGGCAAAACAGTCCTGGAAACAACCAAAACATTATACGCTTCACAAAGCTTTTCTGGATGAATTTCCAGGACATTTTACTAGCGGGACCAAAGGTGTGTGTGGCCTACACACTGAAGCAACCACTTTCAAGAAAACTAAAACCCAGAAATAAGGAGCCTCGTGACAGTAAGTGTTAGGTAAAGTTTTACGTCTGTAAAACAATATTTCAGACTCCCCCCTTTGCTGATTTCATTGACATGAGAAACTCGGTCACTGGAAGCCTTATTCTATTCAATGCTGAATGGAACAAAAGAGCTTGGAATGAGAGTTTATGACCCTGTTTTATATGCCTGTGTGAGTCCAGGTTGTTAAAAAGACGCTGAGGTGGTTGGGCTGGAGATTGTAAGAGAATATCCGAACCATGAGCGGGTGCGTACAACCCCTCTGTCTGTCTGTGCGATGCCCCTGAAAAACAGATCCACCTGAGCAACCAATGTCCTGAGTTTGCTTAAACGTTCTACGTCCAGGAGGGTCAAAAAAAAAAAGATTCCTGGTTTAGTAATGACCTGGTGCAGTGCTGCGAATACCAGCACCTGACCCCTTCATCAACACACACACACACACTTGATTGGGTGCTGTATAGCCACTAGAATTCCAGCAGACCCAGAGAACTCATAACTAATCCATCGAAAGGATTCGTTTTTGTTGTTACTACTGGTCATTTCATAAATCAGAGCAAGAAGGTCAGATTAAGAAGGCATACGAGCAGAGTAAACACCATTAGAGCTGCTATTACAGTGAAGATCAGCATTGCTGATCATTATTTTCTACTGTACAAAAATGGCAGACTATTGGCCAGTACTTATGAAATTGACTACAGTGCACAGCAGGCTCAACCACCAGCTTTTTGAGAGCAAAATGCTGATGAATTATGATCAAAGAGAGATTGGTATTGGTCTCTGTCATAGTAGGTACTCTCTTCTCTTGTTGCAGAGTGTGGTGGGGAAGGGGCTGGTGTTTTTTAGCAGGATGGTAACATGTCAGCCGCCTGTGAAATTCCTTCACGCCATTGATCCTCTCATGGGATCCTGTGTCTAACACCTCCAGCCTACCCTTCTCTGTGTACCTCAGCAGTCATATGTGGCTCTGCTGAGAGCTAGTACACATGCTCCCATTTACTCAGACTCTCTAGTGAATGTACCGGGAGCCAGCCTGACACACATTACCTGTGGGCTCGTGCAGAATCTGACACAACACAACACAAGAATTTCGAAATCAGGGAGCTATTCTGTGCGCCACAACTTCAGGAATTTCACCAATAATTTCTTGCAGACAAATGGTGTCATCCACTGGCCACTGATGCTGCCCTACAAGGTCATAAGGCACTTACTGTAAACTACAGGAGACACAGAGTCACTGAGTTTTTTTTTTTTCAAGCTCCTTTCCTGTTTCTTTCCACTTATTGTGGTTTATATTGCTAGCTGTTTGCGGACAGATTAAATAACCCTTGGTGCCTTTGCCACAGCTTAATAGAGTCCTCATCTTCCGTGTGGATTTTCGGCTTGGCACCGATGTCCTCTCTTGCACTTAATCTTTCTCGTTCCTTGGCTATCTTACAGATTTTCGCTGTAGTTCTACAGGAACTGCTAACAGGCTGTTTTTTGGGGGATTTTTTTGGGCACATTACGTTATTACTGAATTGTTGTTTTTTTTTTCCTTGGCGGCTGGCAGTCCCTCACTGCTCATAAAATCTTACTCTGAACAGGAACTGGTGAAAATATGAACACTGTGGCTAATAAGGTGCTTGAAAGAGCAATTGTATGACCTGCCAAACTGCACAATCTAAGGTGTTCATCTGACGTACAGAGTTAGTGTCCACATGCATGTGTTTCCACAAGGAGTCCCGGTAAGCTGGTGGCAAACACAGGTGAGCAATTGAAAGGGGCCGAATCATGCTTAGAATTCTAAGGTGAGCACGAAACATTTCTCTCCCAAAAACGCGTTCCAGTGCATCAAGCACAGAGTCGATTTCACCCAACCCAAACGTCCCACCCAGATGAAGCTTTCATTTCAGTTTTTTTTCTTTTCTTCTGAGAACAGGTCTGTCAAAACCTTGTCATGCTTCACGTTTCCTCGAGACCTGAGTTCAACTTCACTGTGCAAAGGTACAGAGCTTGCATGGAGAAAATGACAGTGCGTCATCTCTGAATCACAACTGGAGCAGAACTGCCAGAGCTGCATACTGCAGGAGCCGTACAGAGGCAGGAATGCAGAACAGATTAAGAAAAGATAAACTACCCAGCATGCAATGGTTAACAGAGAGAACAAACATTTCTGCCTCACTTTATTTGTAAATAAATTTTCTAAAAAATAATAATAAAAAAAAAATCACAGGGTCCCGATACGTGAATACACACCAAAGGAATGTGTTCATCAACTGGAGTTCTGCTGACCTACGGCCTTTGTCACAGACGTGAGGAGAGTCATGCAAATACTTTGTAGGGCTACAGTATATTTGCTTCCATCCCTGTGAGCGAGATATGATTCAGCGCAGAGTGGCGGAGATCACTGCCCAGCTATGCCATTACATCATCGTCATTTCCTGACCCGGTGCCTGCCACGTACGAGGAACGCTAAAACCTAATTCCACTGAAGGCACAATCAATCATCACAAGAGCGTTCTTTGCTCCATCTCGCCTGAGGGAAGTACAGCAGGGTCCTCCGCAGGCAGAGGAGTGAGCTTGGCCTGATGTGTCTCCAGCTGCCTGGCGCGTGATACTGCACAGAACCCAGGGCCACCTCAATGCCTGCTGTCTATCTCACAGAACCCAGGGCCACCTCAATGCCTGCTGTCTATCTCACTGAACCTGGGACCGCCTCAATGCCTGCTGTCTATCTCACAGAACCCAGGGCCACCTCAACGCCTGCTGTCTCACAGAACCCGGGACCACCTGTCTGTCTTTCCACCTAACTCTCCAGGAAGCCAGTGAACACAAAGAGGTCACACTAAGATTCTCAGAATGTCGCGTTACCCATACTTAAACAATGTGAGAGAGAGATGATGTGCTATGCTACACCTTTCTCTGTGCATCTTATGAATTACATTACATTATTGTCATTTAGCAGATGCTCTTATCCAGAGCGACTTACACAGATTACTATTTTTACATGTTACCCATTCATACAGCTGGATATTTACTGAGGCAATTCTAGGTAAAGTAACTTGCCCAGGGGCACAGCAGCAGTGCCCCAGCAGGGAATTGAACCAGAAAATTTCTGTTACTAGCACTACTCCTTACCACTATGGTACACTGCCAGTCACAGCTGTCTCAAAACGAAACCGAAAATCAAACTAAACAAAAAAGCAGGAAGACGTGATCAGCCATGTTGAAGCATATGCTTTCCTCAGGCTACATAAATCTGCATGTTTCAAAGTAAATCAAGCCATGACTTGTTCTTGACAACCTGTGTTGACAGACACAATTAGTAAGAACATGATTATTAAATTAACTTTTATAATTAACTCTTGTAATGGGGTAAGAGTTATTTGGCAGTGATTTGTGTTGTACTCTGCCTCACTTGTAAGTCACTTTGGATAAAATCGTCTGGCAAATGAATAAATGTAAATGATTTAAACTTCAAAGTAAAATAAACAAATAAATATCTAGATATATGGATAATTACATAAATTGCCATTGCTTGTGCCATTTCTAGGATCAATGCAACCCGTAGAATCAGGGATCTTTTATTCTGTCCAAAGCTGGCACTTTAACATATGGTGTTTGAGAACTGTAATTTGAAAGTCGTTCCACCAAAATTCGATCACAAAAAAAGAGTACGTGTTTGCTACGAATATACCGCTCGAACCCGTGTCTCCTCTGAGCTTGCCTCTGTGTGCCAGATGAAACAGGTTCAGACTCATTTTAATAAAACTTGTTTAGGGTTGAGAAGTCGCTCTCTGGAGTTCACCTACTTCTTGTGCTGTAGACACAGCTGCAAATGCTTGCAAAAAGTTTATTTACGAGCGACTTTGGCAGGTTCTACTGAAATCAGTCTCAACCTGTTTCAAGTGGCTGTAATGTGAGGACCAGTGTCTCTGGTGTGTGACCCAAAAGGAATGTCATCATAACACCTAAAGTCGTGGCAGATTTACAAGCATATATATATGTGTGTGTGTGTGTGTGTTTGTGTATGTGGTGCAATGCGAGGGTGATGGTAGAGGTGGTGATGAACAATTTGACCAAATGATCGAAAACAACTCTTCTCCAGGTGGGTGGGGGTGGGGGTGGGGGGGGGGGGTCTCTAGACTCTAGTATTCCTCACGTCTTTTAAACACACAATGATCTGTGTGCTAATTTAATCAATATGCATTCTAAAATACAAAAAACAGACCCTGTTTCCATAGTACATTATAACAAAGAAACAGCACTGGAACTCAGATGGAGCAGGCATAAATAACCGTGTTTACTGGGTTTCCACTGAAGTGGACGGAGCCCCAGATTAGTTGG
Organism: Megalops cyprinoides; assembly: GCF_013368585.1. Classification (NCBI taxonomy): domain Eukaryota; kingdom Metazoa; phylum Chordata; class Actinopteri; order Elopiformes; family Megalopidae; genus Megalops; species Megalops cyprinoides. Next base: position 4,634,003 of record NC_050595.1, read on the forward strand.
AACCTGCTTGTTAATTGATCCACTAGAGGCGCTACATTTCAGCGCTAACAATAGTCAGGGTATTTGTTGGTGAGGTTGGCATGGCGATGGCGGAGGAAGTTGTAGAACTCCAAGCAGCTGTGGCGAGAGCGTGCGCTCAGAAACATGGGGGAAGAGAGAAGGAAAGGAAAAAAGTAAGAGGGAGAAGGAATGTCATAAAAAAAAACAACCATGAGAAGGAGGGAAGGGCAGGAAAGTAAATGCCAATCGATACCTTCAGCTACAACAAGGAAGGAAACACTTTGTCCCCCCCGCTAACACAAGCACCCCTGAATCTTTGTGCTACTGCTTGTGTTGTGCGAGCTTCCCGTCTGTCTGTGAATGAGGGGCACGGGGGGAAACAGGATTTGGGATTGGAGCAGCTAGCAGGTCCCAGTCCCGCCCCTTTCTAGCTATGAAGGAGCCAGCCTCCCGTGCCATGACGGAGAAAACCCGCCCAGGGCTTCTAAAAAGTGACAAATCATTACATCACTCCCCTTGTGACTCAGCTGCATGTACCCAGCGTGCCGCTGTGACGACTCACCGTCACAAGAACCATCACTCTAGAAACACACGACAACAAACACACAGTCACAGTGCTGCAGCATTGCAGGGCCACAAGACAAAAGCAACGCACGGCAATTAACCCTCCACTGCAGTGATGCACAGCTGCAATAACACACTAGGACAGTAACTGGCAAATGCACAAAAAAAGAAACACTCGCTGAGGCAGTGCCCTGGAGCCAAGCTTAAACAGCCACGTGCCTTCAGAGTTATTTGGCGTTTGCTAATCCCATACTGAGGGCTTCATGCTGTTCCATATCATTCTGACTTTACGAAGTATTTGAAGCTCCCAAGTATTTGAGGATCCTGTCACTTTGCCTCTAGTTTTGAAATACCGATGCCCCGTGAACAGTTTTGCTCTGTGTTTGGGCAAAATGATTGAGGAAAATGACTGGAAAAGTTTATGTCATGCACTGCTTAATGCGTGAAGAGGTTGCAGAAGCTTCCCTTACTTAGCCTGTCAAGAGACATTTCCAAATTGCTTATCCAAAATGAAATGTTTTGCTCGCTCATGGCCTAATTTAAGAACCCATAACACTCCCAGAGACAGTACGAAAGTCATATGTTATGAATATGAAAAATGTATTTGTGTTACTGCTGGAGCAATTACAAGGCAGCGAAGAACACTTCTGACCCTGACTAAGCCAGAACAAATGCTTATTCCTCAGAGGCGAGAGAGAGGAGGCTTGTGACTGAGATGTGAGAAAAAAACTCAGAGTGACCACACAGTGCTAATTTATCTGAGATGTGGAAAAGAAATGCCACGCTGTAGCGGTTTATGTGATAAAGGTCAGATTTAAGTGGCTTATCTGGCATGAAGTGAACCAGCTATTTTCTCAGCAAATAGAGACACTGTTTTTTTCTGGGTCACCGTGCTCCTTGAGCAAAATAGAGAATCTATCCATCTGATTATCTGTCTGTCTGTGTAATTTCCCATTTTGATCGTCACTCAGCATCTCAGATATGAACTGACACTCGCAGAATCTCACTTTTCCCACACTCGGATGTTTTCTCTAGAGCGTAACAACGACAGATTCCTGTATTCTAATTTACATAGGAAAAAAAAAATGTTAATACTTTATTCCACTACTGACTTCATCCCACGTATAGTTTTAGCCATAATGGTGACCTTACGTAATTACACAAGCACTCAATTACGAATTAGAAACCACATACCTACACTGAGCAATGCCTCAACAGGGGAACATCACCTATTTCTGTGTCTGGAGTTAGAAGGCATAGTTTAAGGAAAAAACGAGAGGTTACAAGTTGGCCATCACACTTGAATCCCACCGGGAGCCGTACAGGGTAATAAATACAGGAAACAAGTTTCATTTGCAGAACCCTGGGATTCTATGAGAACTCCGCTCTGCAGTCAGCACTGCAGGGATTGGCTGCCTCAAGAACTGCCCCGGACAATGTCAGGCAGCACGCCGGGGAGATGTGAGACCATCATTAAGGATATACATGATGTGAATAAAAATAAACATTTGCTGCATGCATGGCATCATGTTTAGCATTATAAACAAGCTTTCTAGTTTTCCATGTCTCAAGCGATTACCTTTTAGGTGAGTAGCTGCCAGTGTATGTGCGTTGTTTTATTTAAGCTTTTAATATTTAAAATTGCTTGTAAAGCCCTGGCGGGAAGATCCACCAGGGTTCCCGATGCATTTCTGTGGTAACAGGCAGCTGATTGGCTCACCTCTCCCGCGGGCTCTGAGCCCTCAGCCTTGGCCTGATTCGGATCATTGTCCTTCTTGCTCAGCAGCCGGTTGCACAGCACCAGGGTGACGAGGGAGATGATGAAGACGCCAAAGTCAGGGCCCACAAGCCGCAGCAAATTCCAAGGGTCCTCTAGGGGAAGCCTACAGGGGGACAAACACAGATGTGGCGCAATCATCTATCTACTGCCCTCTTGCCCTCACACACACACACACACACACACACATACACACACAAAGTCAGCACATCTCCCAGGGGTCAGAACATACCTGGACACTCCAACATGTCTCGATAACGTCTCCCACGAGCTACCTGCGGAGCAAAAATAACCACGTTATGACACCGGCTGTCAGCTTTTGACCGCCATCAAAGCTCACTCCCAATTGGCCACTCACAGTTGTGCCCCAGCTCATCGTCCAATCCCGGGATGGTGTAAAGGCAGATCTGAAAGGTCACATGGGCCAGGAGGAAGAGAAGGCTGGTGCCAAACAGGGCCTTGATAAAGCGACCTGCGTGCCCTGCAAGACAGACAGACACACAGATGATACCAACAGACAGACGTCAGCTTCATCTGACTACATTAGTCACAAGGATCCATTGTGGAACCAACTCTGGATTGTGTAATCAAGGGCCCCTGACCGGGCTTATGATTCTGTGGTCAGAAAAACAGCCCAGCCCAGTTTTACAAGCCCTGTTCCAATAGGGATCTGCCTGGGAGCACTGGACGTACTTCTGAACGTCAGCGCAAGATGAATGAAAAAAGATCCTAAAATTACACCAGCGTTGACTTTTAAATGAAATTCCAAGCTTTGAAACAAGAGAAAAACAGAAGAAATTGGTTTCTCGAGTCTTTTAGTGTGCACGGAGAACTTAACTCTCCATAAAACTGTCAGCTGCTATTGTTACTCCAGTAAACTGCAGTAAAACCACAGGCGTAACCAGTCGCATTGTAGCAGTGCTGTTGTGAGGTGATCCACACATACCTGGGGGTGGCTTTTTATGAGAGTCCAGCTAGCAGGAGAAAATTAGCAGCCCCAGCAAGTGCCTGTTCGGATGGACTTTGATAGTCATTTACAGCAATGCTTAAAAGAAACCAGATCATACACACATCCCTCAATTTCCAGGGTTGGATAATACCAATAACCTTATACAAACCGATATACCTGCATGCTGCTGTAATGCTCATAAAGTGAAAACTTTATGAAACAGTGAAGTCTAGCAATGTTTGCAACCGTGGAGGTCTTTTTCAGGTCATTTTATAGACATGTTTGTCTTAATGACCGCAGCTTAGGCTAGTTTTATGGAAATTAAAATTTATGTTCAATTAAATGTCCCTTGGGGCAGTCCATTTTATGGACTTTCTTTGATTTAGACTGAGAACGGTTTCAGCTTGGAATGCTAAACATATCATCATAATTACACATCCTCGATTCTACAAATCTACAATTAAACTAACCTATGAAGTCATTTCAGTTGACAACAGCCAGTAGTGAACAGGGGAAAAATATGGCTACAATTAGACCCAGCTGGAAATTTCTTTCCATCTGAGAGCTCCTTATTTTCCCCCCCTCCACAATCAATAATTTATTCCGATCTTATTTTTCTTTTTTTTTTTTTTTTTCCAAAGCTCCAGAGCTGTCCGACCTGCTGAACTTCTCAGAGATTAAGGTTATTTTTCCTCCGCTCCCTGGCAAAGCATGGATTGAATTTATAATGACCCCGATGCGTGTCGCATGTGTTTGCGTTTCCAGGAAACCGATGCCCCGGTATGTCGGTAAATTAAATTCCGAGACGACACACACGCACACGCACGCGCTCGGTGTCACGTGCCGCTGGGGACCTGCACCTGTTATAAAGCTAACGGCTCTTAAGGATATGTTTTGGAAAGAGACTGGCTGTCCAAGAGAGGCATAAATAACGTGGGACACAGTCCAAGCCCCCAGCGAAGAGCTCCTCTTTAATCATGCGGATTTACGGCACGCTTCTTCACCCGACGGCAGAGGAGGCCTGTGGATGAAGCCTTCGGCCAGGTGCGGGAAGATCGACTGGCCCTGGCACTCCGCTCCACACGCCGCTCTCTCCCCTCTCTGGCTCCACACCGTCATTAAGGGGAAAATCTGATACGGGACGCGCCACCCCTGCGTTGCGAATCGGGAGGCCGGATCCAAGCGCTACCGCGCGAACCCACTGGGCAGAGCAGCTGTTTGGGGCTGTTTATTCCACTGTGCCTGCACCCGTGAACGTCCAACGCAAGGAGGCTCTGAGAATTGAGGGGGATCTGTTTGAGTATTTGTTTTTCTTGAAATGCTATCAAGATCATTGCTCACTCACAGATTCCCCAGCGTGGGTTTATTGCCCCATGTGGATTGCTACTGGGAGTATGTTCCCCAAAACTCATTTTTAATGGAGCTTAGAAAGTACCACATGCTTCAGGAACCTCAGATCTAACAATCCAGGTATCTGAATGAATAGAATAACCAGATTAAACAGAATAACCAGAGTCAGAATAAACTCTATGCTGCCGTCTATGGGTGTGACTCCATTACAACAACAAAAAACCTTCACCAAACACAGGAGCACAGAGTGGTGTACTTGCACTTTATGAGGATGTCAGACATAAACGTTGTTTGCACCTCCTTGTAACACACCTTTGAGTTAACAATCATGATTTAAGCACCATGCTCTAGGTGATGACATGCCCTGGTGTTGTGCAGGCACCTCTAAAGGGCCAGTGTTAAATAAAGCAATTACCAGATATAGGTTAGAACCGAGACTATGTGCTCCACAAAGCTGTTTCCCAATGGCCCGCTCATTGCTTGTAATGGCTAAGAATTATATTTGTAACCAGAAAGCTGCGGGATTGAATCGCATCTGGGGCACCACTATTGCACCATTGGGAATGCGTAAGTGGATAATATGTCTGTATAAATATAACTTTATAAATGGATACTGCATAAGCTATGTTAAACATGGATAAAGGTAACCACTACACAAACATGTAGTAGAACTGACAGCCTGTTCTCTTTATAGCTGTTCTGCTGGCCAAGGCCTGTAAGAGAGTAAGAGAGAAGTCTTTGGTACCAGCAGTATTTCTCAGAGGCATAGGATGCTGAGTGAGCCTGAGGTATTTCTGACCCAAAACAGTCCTTCCTGGGCATGCTGTTTGTGTTTCCAGCCTGGCGTTTGCAGGAACGGGCAGGAATTCGCGCTGGTGACATGTAAAAGCTGCCTCTGTGTTGCCACGGTTCTGCTCCCCCACCCCCCGGCACGCGTCGTCGCAAAGCTTAATAAACAAAGTCAGCAACGGCGGGGATGTATGGGATTTTCCACGAAGGGCGAGGAGCTTACAGGCACTAATTTAACAAGTTTGCAAGTCCCATGCACCTGATCAGAACCTGAAAGGGGTGCTGGGTTACAGAAAAAGACCCAGAAGGCATCACGGACAGAAAAACGCAGTCCAGTTGAAGACCTGGGCGTTATCATTCACATATTAGCATCTTAACTCCAGGGGATTTTCAAAGCAAATGCAGGAACATCCATTCCAGAGTTAACATCTGTGATTTATGATTAGAAATACTGAGGCGCAGAATACAGAACTCCGTGTTTATCAAGCAAATTTATCACTGCATATTAATATGTCATACATTTGTTTTATTCAGAAAAGTGTACAAAAATGCTGGTTTTGTGGGTGTTTTGCAAGGGAGTCCTCCAAAGCTTGGCAGGATGGTTCATTAGGACAGTAGACAGTGAATACAGAGGACTGAGGAAGGACCTTTGCTGAACTGGTCTCTTCTGTGCTGTCATCTGCCCTATACCTCCTCTACTACTCCACCTACTCAACAGCTACGACCACAGGGAAGTGATGCAGCTGCTTTCGTGATGGAAAGGTTGCACAGGACAGCACTTCATTGGTCCCAAGTCAGTCGGGCTGGCCCCATCACCTGACCAATTGCCTTGTGACCGTTCAGGTGAAGCTTCAAGACAGAAAGAGCGATGTTTTCTGTTATAGAATTCATTGTCTCTGTCACAGAATTGTCTCCTTCAACAGGTGACACAACTGCATAATGTGAGAAAGGGAAGGAGCCTGACTTTTGGCGCTGATGTTAAGATTATGATTTAGCCCTCATTTGATTTTTTTTTTTTTTTTTGCAATGTGTTAGGAATCTTAGTTTGGTACTCTATCAGAAGATTTTTGACTCTGTTTTGACTGTCACAATTTTCTTCTAATTTCCACCTTCCTCAATTTCCAGTCACTTGTCGCAGGTAAACCTTGACTACATCCATTTGTGATGGTCGTACACACCATCCATCAATCTGTGACGACTAACCCAGTCCAAATTCTTTACCAACCCTTCAGAAAAAAAGGTATTCCATCTGATTACAGAAGGCTGAATGTGAAAAAAAAAATATTGCAAATATGAGCACATTGTTAGGGAAACTAAACCAAGACACAATGACATGTAACCGTGGACTTTTTTGCTTCTTGGACTCAGGCCCCATGAACTGAAAGACAACCACACCTTGATCCTGTCCAGCTGATATTTTTTACAGCCGAGTGGCAATTTCCCGCATGGGCGTTTATCACTCCAATTTGCTATTATCTTTCTGTCCTTTCCTTTCCTGTCCATTCAAAAGGGCACCAGCATTTGTGCGAAAACAGGATTTTTTTTGTAAAAAGACACCCCTGGAATAAGAGAAATGTTTGGGATCTCGGCTCCCTCTCAGAGCACAAGGGCACATTACAGACAAGCTCGGGGGACCAGTTACCCCTGTACAGCATGTATTTTTCCTTAACCCACAGATCACACAATCATAAAAGCTGAGAGGACACAACCAGCCTTTGCCCAAGTCACGCTGACATCTGAGGCCCTCTGGACACGATTCAGGCATCATCCTTATTGAATCACTCTCTCTGGAAAAGCGCCAGCTCCGTTTCTCTGAGTCAGATTGGGTACGCGTTAGTGCGGAAACAGGGAGGAACATCAGCTTTTCCTGTGCCGAAGTACATCCTTTAGCTTCTGGTTCATTATCTTTAGAGGGTGATTGACAATGCTAAAAACAAAACATTTTTCATCCCTGTCAGTTCAAATCCTCGACGAGACGAGACAAACTCTCAGGATTTCTTGAGGTTGCGGTTGATTAGGAAAGACAGTCTGGAAACTGAAGAGCACCCCCCTCCACTTCTCTCATGTCACTGGGTGGGAGAATCAGAGGGAACCCACTCTCAACACTTCAACAAAGCTTTATGTCAAGAATGCATTTCTACGAGGTGAGAGGCTTTGCATTCACAGAACAGCACTTCCCAGTCTACGACAAGCCTTACTGCTCCTGATGATTTATTGCTACAGGCCTGTTTCCATGTTCTTTGCTTGTGTTTTTTTTTTTTTAACCCCCCCCCCCCCCCCCCCCACGTCTTTTTCTGCATGTCCTTCTGACATCCCCACCCCCACCATCACCCCTGGAAAAAAAATGAAAAAAAAAAGAACAGACAGCTGTCCTAACCTCTGTAACACGATTCAACATTCCACTGTAAAATTGCTGTCTATTACACATCCTGTTGCAGGGGATTTCTTTTTCCACTGCACGCAGTCATACTGGCCTTCAGTATTCATTCTGACAGCTCTGTCTCAGACATATATATTCTTTTCATACTATTCTATTCACCTCCTCTCATTCCCTTATTAATCAGCATTGACAGTATCTGACAGTGAAGGATGAGGCCTGCACCGTTAAAATGAAAACGGTCCAATGGAAACCTCACTTTACCCCCCCTGATACAAAGAGCAGTGGTGTCTTTTTTTAATTCCTCGCCTCCAGAGGCGGGGTTCAATGCCACAGGAAAGCCGTGGTATTGGATGTTTCAACAGTGGCTCACAGAGGAAGGGCATTGTTAAAAACAGCAGGTGTGAAAACACAGAGAGGGGAGATTCGAGATAGCATGCGTGGGACAAAGCCAAAACACTAAACCGCGCAGCGTTGAATAAATCGCCCTGTCTCCTGGATAAGACGTAGACCAGTCACTATCTACAAATGCTGTTTTTACCGGTGGGTGTCAGATCACTGTATACAATTAGTCTTTGTACATTTCCTTCTTTTGTATTTTTTCCTCAGGGATTTGGATAATAATGGTTAAATTATTCACCTGAAAATGTAAGCCAGGAAATATGCGTCAATAGAAAACACACCACTGTAAAAAACAGTATCTTAACCGAAGGGGGATGCCACTGTTTGAATCAAGCTGGTGTTAGAAAGGGACAGTAATAGGATTGTTAAAAAAAGGTACAAGCAACAGTCAAAAATAAAGTAGCTGAGGGGAGTCTAAGTCTGAACACCTCACAGTCCTTGCCTAAGTCAGACACTCGGCAAGCAGGAAATGGCAATTCCAGTTGTCCGTGGTCTGAATCAACCGCAGCACGACTTGAAACCGGGGCAAAGAAAGTGTTACGAGCCACAACTACACAACGAAAACCTGAAGTGTCTCGCCTTTCTAATATACTAACAAACGCGTGTCCATGAAGAAACACAACCAAAATAATGTCTTCTTTACTACGCAAAGCATGTGACTCTATGACTCCTGGAGCATGTAATCCCTGAATGTCCTGCAGCAGTTTCTGAATTTTTCCCTTTTTCTCTACACCCACCCCTAATTGGACGCATCTGGCCTCCCCGGCGTACCAGGCCAAAACCGCTGGTAATCCGGGGGCAGAGGACATAAACATGATGGTTTTCATTAAAACCGTTAAATACCGCTTGCTCTCAGGTATCCCTTTATAGGCCTGGCAGCAGCTCCCTGGATTTTCCTACAGGGAATTCTATCTGCCAGAAGCTGATCCCGAAATAAAACTGATGAAATTTAGAGGTACCCCCCCCCTACCCCTGGGGCCCCCAATCCCAAGGGCCGATTCCAGTGATATATTACATCCTTTTCTATGCAGAGCCATTTCCTCCTGATTACGGGCAGATCACTGGGGTCAACAGCATGGAGGGGGATCATCACTTGAAAACATTATAAGGTACACATTTTTCATGGAAGTAAGGAAAAAAAAAACCCCCAAAACATTTCACTTTTGAAAAAACTTTCAACTGCATTTAACAATCTGCAATTAGCAAATTTCCTGTGGCGTGTTTATTTTTTACAGAAGCAGGTACAGTGGAAAAGCACAATGCAGCCCGGTTCATTCTGGACTTTATCACAAACAGGAAGTGATAGGGTCCATATGGTCTGAAAGCGTTAACGGGTTGATAACTTGCGCAAACAAACCTCGGAACCGCCCTGCGTAGAGATCTGTGAGGTCTATATTGTTTCTGCAACAGAAACGGCCGAGTCTGCCGCGTTACCTCTTACTGCAACAACATATACGGAGAGCGGATATGGAAAAATTATTTTCCATATCCACGTGCTGTACGCACAGTATTTATTAGTATTCGACTGAGAGCAGGAAAGGTGTTTTGTCAGTCCCAATGAACACAGTATTGGTGTTCTGTATGTTGCTGAATATCTTGAGCCAAGCAGACTAAAATTAACCACTGTGCCTTCTGCTTGGCTACAGCATTTGCTGTTATTCACTGCATATTCACATACGTTTACGTTTGTGACTGAACATGTGAAGCTCTGCTGTGTCTCCTCAGAGAACACTGCTGTATACATGCTTAAAACAGAACATTTACTGTGTAAGATGTGCTGTGTCTGTATTGCCTTAAAAATGAATGGATACTGTAATGTAACCTAATGCAGTGTGGTGTAGTGGTAAGGAGCAGGGCTTATAACCAAAATGTTGCTGTTTCAGTTCCCTGCAAGGGCACTGTTGTTGTCCCCTTGGGGAAGCTAATTTACCCACAATTGCCTCAGTAAATATCCAGCATGGATAAAATTGTAGATGCCAAATTGTAACCTGTGTAAAAATGACAAAACTGTAACATGCATAAAACAGAACAAGTTTCTCTGGATAAGAGTGTCGGCTAAATGACAACAATGTAATATAATGAAACGCATCATGCAATTGCAACTTAAATAGACTGGAGGGCACTGTGAAAAGAACACTTCATTTGTGAATTATGCAGAGAATGCGCAATAAGTGAAAACACCCCAAAAACAAAGTGATAAATGTAGTGAAAATGCACCTATTCACCAGGGGTGCACAGCAGTGATTAAGATGCTTGCTGCAATGGCGGTTTTCAGATTGAAGCTGCTGCACATTTCAGATTGATTCCCTCTCTGACTGCCAGACATTGTAATTGAGCATTAAAAACCCGGCACAGTTAAGATGATATTTTTCCATTTTCCACATTAATTACATAGCAGAAGTAAAGATAAATGTTACCACATGTTTTATATGGCTTTGTTAATGCTAAGGATAGTTTAAAAAAAAAAAAAACAACCTGAACAACTTAGCATAGAAATGATGTTATTATCGAGTAAGGCTACAGTCAAATTCATACAAACTACTGCTAAATAAACTTTACATAGGTGCAAGGAGGTTCAACACAAAACAATGAAAACACTATGTCACTATGAAAAAATGAATGAATGAATTATCAGGTTTATCCTGAACTGTTGTCTTCAAAAAGGACAAAAATAGCTTTCTATCAAATCAGAATAGTTCCCGCACTAAAATACGTAATACACTTTGATATGAGATGTTAATGTCTCCCAAACAGCCTGCTCTCCTTTGTGTGGTATTTAACACCTCAGTAATATTAAACGAAACAGTGTTATTAACACCGGCCCTGCCTTTTGGAGTTCTGAATTTCCTTCCAGCCACAAACAGAGCTTAGCCCCCCTGTCACCAGCAAATCGATCTGCTTCTCCTGGCACTGTCTGGCCCCTTACCCTAGTAGTGGGCACCCAGCTGTCTACCCTTGTGAAGATCCAAACCAAAAAACCAAATATGTGTAGATTCAGTCCCAATTTTTACCTAAATGTATGCCCAATTACTTCAACTGTGTGGTGTAGTGCAGGAGCAGGGCTCATAATGGAAAGGTTGCCAGTTTGATTCCCTGCTGGGGTAATACTGCTGTATCGCTGGGAAAGGTACTTAACCCGGAATTGCCTCACTAAATATCCAGCTGTGTAAATGGATAACATGTAAGAATTGTAACCTTTGTAAATCTCTCTGGATTACAGCGTCTATTAAATGACAATAATGTATTGTAATCCACACACATCTTGCAGGTGTTTTGCAACAATCAGAAAAAAAAATGCTGAGAAAAAATGCCAGCCAAATCCAGTCCATCCCAGTCTATCCCTTTCAGTCCAGGAAGCCTTGGTTCAGATTGAGCAACAGAGGTACATCTAGATAATCGAGTTATGATTTTTTTTCATTGAACTGTTGGCCTCATTCTCTCCCAGAAAAATTCATACTATCTTTACCAGTCAGGGCTAAAAAGAGCATGTGTGACCAAATATTTCTTTGCATGACCACTTATTTTTTTTAATTTGTGCTGACATGTTCCTGTAAATGACTATGGTTTCTTTGAATGACAGACATTTAAAACTAATACATATCTCCATTTGGTTGAGCATGGGTACCACATAGGCGAGTTTTTCTCTCACCAGAAGCTGGTCCTGGATATGGCATGGGGGAGGCATACAGGTGAATTAGGTACTGGTAAATAGGTACAGGTAAATGTCTTGTGTGTAAGGTCACTAAAGGTCACTGCTGAAATCTTAAGACAAAATCACAGTTAATTCACTTAGTTTGTCTTGTGTGAGTACACATATCATTATGGCCCTTCGGACAAGGATCATTACGTGACATTATTTAAAATCAGGTAAGTACAGAGGATCAGATTTGTCTCCTCATTCATGGTAGTGTTACTAACTTTGGACTGGACTGGACAGGTCTGACCTGGCAAATCCAGCAGGATTGAAATGTTTTCACAATAAAAACATGTGGGGCATATCCAGTGCTACCCCTTCTAGTTGTATATTCTCTCCACTCAACTAAAAGGGAAGTCTTCGTGTTATATTCAGTATATTCAGTATATTCAAATATTTCTCATTTTCACATAATTAGCATCTCAATAGGAGTCACTAAAGCTCAGCAACACATCACAGAGTTATGAACACCGCACAGAGCCAATTAACAAAAGAAAAAAAGTAAATGGTTGCTTAACTGAACGAAGATGACTTTAATTTAATGTGATTAAGTGGAGAGCAGAAATGAAAGTTTTCTTACCTTGCAGCGTACGTTTGTCGGGCCGAAGGACCCATGGCAACAGCAACAGGTACAGCAGGTAGATGAGGGACAGGGCATTGAAGCGAAGCAAGCAGGCTGGGGGAGAGAGAAACAACAGCAGGGTCAACCGCAATGATGCACAGAACCACATGCATTGTGGCCCAGGTCTGAAGGCTGGGAGACACACCAGTGTGGATCCACAGCCCCTGAAGGAACGGAGGGCCTCCAGTGATAATGCATCTGTTCATTGGGCAGAGTCAACCTTCTCGGGTATGAAAAAGATCCTCACTAGAAACGCAAGTCCTCTACCTTTGCGTTGCAGCCGCACTATGAACAGCGATCACAAGGTGAAAACCCTGAATCACCTGAGATCCAGACTGCCTCTTTAATCCGCCTCTCCCTCTCTGCCCTGCTCTGGTACGGCTTTGTAACCCGGGCCTCATCTCACACACTGAGTACTCTTCCACCTTGAGTTCCATCAGCTGCCGAGTGAGCTGCAGTGGAAAATCAAATTGCTGGTATTCCACCCCCACCCCCCTCGCTGGGCTGTAAACCCCCTGTGAAACCACAGGCCTGCATTATTGCAGAGCTTTGTGGGGAGCAGACTGTGGTGCCAGGCACCACAGCACTCAGATATGCTCCTGTGGTGACGACAATGATGATGATGATGATGATGATGATGATGAAGTCAGCTTGGTGATAATAGGAGCAGGAACTGTCTACAATTACCTCACTGCTGTCCACAGGCACATCTATCTGTCCATCTATATATACACATCTTTCTGTCTATCTGTCTGTCAGTCTGTCAATTTGTATGTCTGTCTGTCCATCTATATAAGACACAGACTCTTATTCTCTCTGATCCTTACTGCTCACATGTTGACATGTGGTAACTGAGACAAGCGTCTGGGGTAATCTTAGCGACTGCTGACCTTGTTTTACAACATTGCTTGGGGCTCATCTCTGTTTTGACTTGACATACTGTACATGCATTTTCTTCCACAGACGACTTGGGCATAATGCATATAATAGGATAATACGTTTAAGAGTTCATTAACAAAGAATGTTCAACTTGTCCCTGACCTGTTATTTTTAGGCTTCTCCAATTTCAAAATGCAAAGCTAAATGTGTTTCATAGACTCGGTCACCTCACACAGGCTAGCCAAGCATGAACTTGAGGTTGACAGAATTAAAACTAATCTTTTTCAATACTGCGGGACCACATGCTGTAAATACACTCTTTGATGTGGAGAAGACTGGTATCTCCGACTGTTTTGCAAACTCAAGAATTTAGTTTATCTTTCGCAGTGAAGCAGGTGATTAACGTAAACCCCCCGAGGAATGGCTGTGACAGACTACCCTGGCGATGAGAAAACCTGTTTGCGTATTCTCTCTCTCGATCCATCTCTCTCCGGTGGAGCACAAAGAGACCATACATGTGCTCTCCAGACAGGCTCATGACACCACACAGAAAAATGACCAGAATAGCTTGGCAGCAGTTCTTATGTCAGGCTTGCTGCGCTCGATCTCTTGAAATGGAACGGAGGAGCGAAAGTTTGATCCGGAGGGAGAGGTAGTTCTGCCGAATCCCTCACTGCTTTCAAGAAAGATCTGAAGACACAGCTCTTCCGCACTCAACTGAACACCTGAAACATTACCATCTAAAGCAATTTCTTATGTCCTAAACTCTGTTTTCCTTTAAAAAAAATTAATGGTTTAATGCACTTGTGTGTCTACCAGCTAGCTTGCACCTTGTACAAGGTTGTATCTTATACCTTGGCCAACTATTGAGACTTGGTCATGCAGCACTTCTAATATTGTGACTCCATGTGTGGCTTTCAGTTGTGTTGTACTCTGCCTCACTTATATGTTGCTTTGGATAAAAGTGTCTCCTAATTGCTTAAATGTAATGTGATGCAATGTACAGCAATGTAGTTTGCTACAGGACATACAGAAAGAGGAACGAAGTCAACACAGAGACACAGCGGCGGACAACAACCCCCCCCCGCGGTGACCCCCCACTCCCAACGCCATTCAAGTCAAACACTGCCAGGCATTGCTCTTGTTGTACTGTGGCTTTAACATACACAGACTCTGGCTTATACAGTTCCGCACAACTGAACGATTCACGGGATTATGCTAATTTCGCTTTACACTGGAAAAACCAACAATGTGCTGCAGAGCAGAGATGCAGTCTTTCGAAGCACACTGGAGGTATGTGTGAGACAGTGCTCTCTGGGAAAAAAAAGGTGTGTCATGCCCTGAGCGTTAACGTCCGTGCCTGGACCTCGTCCAGTGGAAGTGAGCGAAGAGGGATAATTTATTCTACCCAGACATCAGCTTTAATTAAGTCTCAAGCCGCAGTTTGTCTGTAATGAATTACCTGATGTTCTCGCAAACAGTGATGCGGCTGTTTTTGGATGCAGTCTACAAATGGATACTTGTGCTTGAGCAACCAGGAAAGGCAAACATGCACACACACACACACACACACACACACACACACACACACACACACACACACACACACACACACACACACACGCACATGCACACACACACGCACACACTCAGGCACACTCAGGCACACAGCCTGACATACTTCCTAATTTCAATCGGGCTGCTATTTTGGAACTCGAACATGATTTTTTTTTCTCTGAAAATAATCTTTACTGTATATGAGTCATGAAGTAACAACTTGAGATAGTCTCATGTGTTCCTCAAATCAGCTGTGTGAAGATTTTGTAAACTCTAGTCTAATCTCAAAGGACAAACTGCTAGACTGGCACCTGCTGGAATCTCTCCCATCTCTAACTGTTCCCCAGATGCAGACCAGAGAGCTCTGATACTCACACACTGCCCACTGAAGTTCACAGAGCGCTGTAATACTTACAAACTGCCCCTTATGATCTACAGAGAGTTCTAATACTCACGCACTCTCACTTTTGTTTGGCCAGCTACCCTGACAATTTAGACTGTTATGTCACCTCTAACTGCATGACACAGAAGTGGGCTATGACTATTCTCCAGCTATCATAAGCATGTTATATTCATTATGAAAGAATATTAAACCATGAGGTCACTAATGGGATTACTGGGATCAGTGTCCAAATGCATGTTAATAAACAAAGAATAGTAAAAAAAAAACAACAAAAAAAAAAGTTTTATTCTCTCTCCTCCACAGAGCCAAAGGACTCAGATGACACGATTTGTTATAGTCAACTTCCCTACCAGAAAGTGTGAGTGAATGCAGACCTCTCTGCAGTGACTCATTGTTTACATAGAGATTTATATTTCCTACAGTGCTTCAGGAGAAAAAAAATCATCCACGGGAGCCATAGATTATTTCAAAATCAAATTAATCAAAATACATATCTCTAATTTCCACTGCCTCTTGGTTTCCATTGTTTTTCATCAAAATCATTACGGACTGGCCAACTGTAAACTTTCCAATGACACATTTAATCACCTTTGGCTTAACAAAGAGAATACAAACTGGAAATGAAGAAAATTTTCCATTCGTTAACAAGAAAAATGTTCTTTTATCGTCAGGTGGTTTTCATTTTCCCATATATGCTCAAATATCATATATATTTGAAAGAGTCTGTCAGGAAAGTCAAACACGATCTGCCTTTATATTCTCTTAAGGCCACAAATCTGACTGTTTTTAAAAGCCAAACAGCCAGCCAACTAGACACAGTCTTGAAAATATCAATATAGGCTTTTACTCTTGTAAACTAAACCAGGCATATATGCTATAAGATTATTTGCTGTATTTCACGTTAGCATATATATATATATTTTTATTTTTTTATTTTTACACGTGTAACAATAATGAACTAACTGGTCCAACATTTTCACTCTTCCCCTCCAGGACACAACTTTGACAACCCTGCTTCAAAGCCTGTTCTTTTTCTTCACATCAGGCTCCAGCGTAAATAATTACATCAGGTTGTAGTCAAGATTTTAACAATATATCTGTCTCACATCAGTCCTAATAGCTCAGAATTCTTTCCACTCTCCCAGAAATTACTGTGTGATTACTGTCTGAATCAGTGCTACGTGGCACACATGAACAGAACAAGCATCGGTTCAGAAGTCATGTCATCATTACTGGTTTTTTTTCTTCCGCCACCTAGTGGTAAAACAAAGGCATTGCTGTTGCCTTGGGGGAGCCACTTGCACACTGTGTGAGTGATGGAATGAGCCAGTAAAGGACAAGTCTGTTTTTATGGCTGTTTCTTCACAGCTAATAAGATCCCCTGCCCTATTGCCTGATAAACTCCTACACAGCAGCTGTTATGACCAATATTCATAGCAGCAAGCGGCATTGTGCCGATAGAATCTTTACATGCTGTTTAAGGTTGGCTTGCCTGGAAGTAAGGCCAAACACCCTGCTATCTGATGGGAAGGAGGCCAAGTCCCTCTTTCTGTGAGAGCAACTTCACCCCCCTGCTGCAGTGCTTTATCAAAACAAAACTTTAACAAAAAGTCTCAGAGGCCTACTCTGCCACCCACAATTAGCATTCATACCGACAGGGAGAGTTTTTTTTCCTCCCCCCATCATTTCTTCCATGAAGTGCAAGGGTGAGTGTTACAGATGTTTGGGACTTGCCGCTCTTGTACCTTTGACTTTGGAAAGCGGGCATTTTTTGGAGGGCAGCGGGGATGGGGAGGAGTCGGTCAGAGTGTCTCTCCCCTTGACCGAATTCCAGGGCATGGCTATTGATCTGATGAACTAAGTTTCATATATCACACTCTGTCTTTATTTAGCCACTCCAGCAGAGCCCGTCTACCGGGTGGCGGCCATCGCCGCGCCCAAATGCTTCTCTGAGCCAGAAGACAGAGTTTTGTGGTCAGGTGATTTCTCTGGAAGGCTGTGTTGAGTCATCCTCCTGCTTACTGCACAACAACAATAATAACAAATCACAGCAGCACCACAGTAGTGGCATCGCTGTACGTTTCCTATGAATGCCGTGCAGGTGCACCTTGCTTTTATAATGTGATGCATTCCTGGAAAACCTGTCCTAAAAGGGACCTTTGAAACTCAGTCCTATTGTCCCCATGGACAGTGGAGAAACAGGAGTTCGGCTCCTGAACGTGTGCTAGAATTTGAATCTTTCCCAAAAAAGGCTACTTAAATACGGAATTAAATCACATGTTTGTGAGATATTGGCACTGTCTAAATATTTGTCAATTTAAAAACACATGAAGTACAATATAAATATTCAGTACTCACTCTCTTACTCCCAAGCCTTTATGGCAGAATCTTTATAAATGTTGGAAATATGGAACACTGTAAGCACTTCTCACCAGAGACAGAGACTGCCTGAACAGTAATGTACAGTTCACACAAAACTCTGCAGCTTGGCCCTACAGTTCCTGCAGCTTGGCCATATGGTTCCTGCAGCTTGGCCATGTGGTTCCTGCAGCTTGGCCCTACAGTTTCTGCAGCTTGGCCCTACAGTTCCTGCAGCTTGGCCCTACAGTTTCTGCAGCTTGGCCATATGGTTCCTGCAGCTTGGCCCTACAGTTCCTGCAGCTTGGCCGTACAGCACATGACTGCTTCCACAGAGTGCAGCACTGCATAGTACTACATAGCCTCCTGGCCCAGCCCCCAAGAGAAAAACTGACAAGAACACATTTGTGCCAGCACTGTCAGATGTGAATTGAAATGACAAGTGACCTTTAGCTGAAAAGAGGCCGAACAGATGACACACGGCAAGAACTGAGTTCTCAACCTCCTTCTGGACTTACTCATTCCTGCAACCACAACATGTCGACCTTTGAACTCCGAAGCTGGCTCTGCGGTGACCTAACCCCTGCAGGTAAAGGGTACGGGGAGACCGAACCAACATGGATGCAGAGTGGATTCCTAATCGATCAGGCAGGGTGACAACCAAGGATCCTCAGACTCCGTAAGGCAAGCAGGGTGCTGACAAGCCTAGCATCTGCAGGGCTCACCTGAAACATTAAACTGCAAAGTGTCCAGCTATTAATATAGGAAGGAAGGGACACAGACCCATGTGCACTACAGCTGCCGGAGGCTTACATTTGCTGTTCATTCCTGCACTCACACATACACAAACTGACCTTTACTGCGATTTTTATTTTTTGAACCACTGACTGCTTAAGATATTAGATTAGGTGAAATTAGATTATATTCAACTTTATTGTCATTACACATGTAACAAGTACAAGGCATCTAACCAGAAGTGCAGTAAGCAGCAAGTGCAGAGGATATATTAGTTATGTGTATGTACAGTATAAGATGACTGCTATGGACATTTTTTGTACAGATGGATATATACAATGTGATATGTACATTATGAGGTCAGTAGTTGTGGACAAATTTACAGATAGATATATACAGTGATATATACAATGTATATGATATATGCTATGATATTTACAGTTGTATAATATATAAAATGGTTCTGGATTACAGATTACAAATAACAGATTGATGGTATGTGCAGTAGCTCTGAATGGGTCAAAGAATAGTGCAATATAAGCTACAGTAAGCAATTGTGTCAAGTTATAGTATTACTGTAAGTGCAGATAACCTTCTAGTAGTGCAGGTGGTAAATGTATTACAATATTAGCCCATCAGACTGTGTATTACTCCCTGATGACAGTGATATTTCATTCAAATCTGGCAGGATTTGGAATATGGATCAAAACAGAAAGATGCGAGTAAAAAGCTGTTTCTGACTGCCCACGTGTGCTCACATTTCTATGTAAAACAGCTTGATGTAAACCTTCTGGGCATGACTGTGACTGCCCATGGTCTGAGGGCAGCCAAGCACTACCACTGTATGACTGTGACTGCCCATTCTTTGCCCCTGGGGCCACGGATGATCCTGAAACTGCCACATGCCGTTTCTCTGATTAGTCTGGAGCATCTCACGCAGGGAGAGAAGGAGGCTGTGAGGCCAGGGATCATCTGGGCTCTCTGGCTCTCTGTAACGGTAGGAGTGAGTCACACTGCACACTTCCACTGAATCTGTCCTCAATCTGCCATCTTCAACATGTCTAATATCCTCATTGGTCCCATATGTGACATATGGCCTCTTTTCTCTCCCACACACACACACACACACACACATGCACGCGCACACACATGTACGCACACACACACGTGTATATTCATGTAGACACATGAATGCACACGCACACACACAGGTACACACATACACGCACACACACACGCACACACCACACACTTATACACATGCACACACACCCACTTATACACATGCACACACACGTTTGCATGCACGCACACTTACTGTCATGATCCCCCTTCATATCTCTCTCTGTCTCCGCTCTCTCAGTCTCCCTGCCTGTCTGACAGGGAGCCTAAGTTGGACCATCACATTACTCCACAGCGCTAGGCCTTGTGATGGAAATGCTACGAATACATGGCAAAAAAATAAAATATCCTCATTTGAATGCATTTTCAGTGTGCTCAAGAACATTGCTTTCGCATGTCCTCATTTACATATTACCTGAATTGCTCTGCACTCAAGAGCCTGATTCAAGCGGTGGCACACTCAAAAGATTTTTTTGTTGTTGTTGTGTGCAAGCTTTGCTTTGATGTAGGTGATGCAAGAAATTCAATACAGAGTGGATATTAGACAAGATGGTATCAAAAACTTTGAAGGTTGGGTCTTAAACTAGACCCAGAATAGCCCACATACAACAACTTTGGTTTTATTACTTGATGTAATATTATTATCGCACAGATTATTAGGTAGGTAGCTTTAAAGCTAACACTAATCTTTTTTACAGGAACCCAACAGAAAACTGATTTTCTGAAAGGCTCTTCTCCCTATTAAAAACAACTACTGATAGATTATTAACTGTTCAAAATGGTGCCAGTCTCCAGGGTTTGGGCAATCAGTAAATGAAGTATTAGCAGCACAAAGAAATAAATGTACCGTATATTTTTTGATGGCTTTGCCACCAGACTTGCTGCACCTTTCCAGAGGTGGTGTGAGTGCTACCTACAGGTAGTAGAAGGTACTACAGTAGCTACAGCTAGATTCAGTGTCTCCATCAGCCATTAGGATTTATTGTTGAAACCACAGCCAGACCTAGTACGATCTTGACTCTGGCAGCTGAACTGAGAGCTTCTCTTAACAAGGGCCTAGTGACGACCACATGGGAGAACCCAGCAGTCCTCTCTTTTAATTGCTGCGGTCCGAGTCAATAAACGATATGAATCTGAAGGCCATTCATGGGGGCAGCACCGAACTAGGGGTCCAAGCAGGCCCGTTCCAACATAACGTGCGTGTGATGGGGTTCCAGGGGGAGTCTGCCATGCCAAATTCTAAAAGCCGATAGGGGAGATCTGGAAGGCCTTACCAAAGGTCTGTAAGCTGTCCAGCGTGAGGGCTTGGCTCACAACCTTGGAGCCTGTGAAATAGATTCAAAGAGAAACAGAAACTGGGGGTAAAGGGGATCCCGTTCCCCACTCTGAAAGCTTTAACTGCAAAATAAGGATGCAGAAAACCTGGAAGCACAATCGGAGTGGCCTGTCCTTCCCTCAAGGCCCTAAACCGCTGACGGAGCTCACCTGTCTGACTTCGGAATTAACAGAACTCTCCCTCAGGGGCAGTCTGATTCAATTTACCTCACTCTAACAGTCTGTTCACGGTGCATCGCCTCTTAGACAGGCAAGGCTGACTGACACCGGCAGAGCCTCTCTAATCACCAGGGTGACGGGGAGTGTGTCCGAGTGTGAGCGGCAAACTGGGCAGAAGGCTCTCCATGGCAACTCGGGGACAAAGTGCTGTTGCATTTTGAGACCCAAAGTTCTTACAACAGAATTTCACATTTGGCACCTTCCATGTACCAGTCATGAGCTTACTGGTCACAGGCTAAGCGGTAAACTGCCAAGTCATGTGAATAATTACAATAATACATCAAGTGATAAAATAGCTGTTTTTTCCCCATTGGCACTCTGCTGTCTCCATACCTCCTCAATCAGGCGGTTCTTAAATGAAGAGCTTCAGCAGTCACTCTCTGTCCCTGGGGCTGTGACGGCTTGCTGTCAGCACTGCGCATCTATATTACTCCCTCATGAAAACTGGCTCATATTCAGATATGGCAGGATATGGGATATGGGTCAGAATGGAAATACCAGAGGAAAAGCAGCTCTTTCTGACTGCACCGCTGCCTGCATTTTCACATGAAACAGTCTCTGTGTCAAGGGCCAGGCGGTTTGCCACTGAGCCCGAACATTGACCAGCCACATCCTTACTCAATGCATTTAAGTTTAGAGAGAACGGCCTTAAAAACCCAAAACTGATCAGACGTCCTACTCCTTTCCTCTGTGACTGAGACAGAGGAGGGGGGGGGGGGGGCAACAAAAGACTAAAAAAGACTAAAAATGGAGGGATTCAGTATCTTCCCTCCCCAGATAGCTTGATGAAGCAATTTCCCATAAAATGACCCAAAACAAAAGCGCCGCTCAGAGCAAGGAGTAGAGGCGCAGTGTCTCCTGTAAAAGCCAGGTAGCGTTTGATATCCAACATCACTGGGGGGGGACGACGACTGTAGTCTGTCCTTATATGAATGACGGCTTTAAAAAACTGCTCAGCGCTCTCTCGGGGGTTGATAACTTTGACTAACGGGGATGAGAAGAGCTTATTCCTGAAGATATTCTGTCATCCCTTTGTTGCAAGGAAGTGAAAGTTTCAAAAAAAAAAAAAAAAAAGGAGACTTGCTGGGACAAGAGTGAGGAACGCTCTCAGACGCAATCAAACACGTTCTGTCGTTCCATTTAACTTAACCTTCACACCGTGCTGTCATTTCCGTGAGGCTTTGATGTGTATTATAGAGTACCTTCAGCGATGCATGTATGCTACGTTTGATGTCCCCAGAGGTCTGCCCCATCCTTGACCTGCTTTACAATGACTTGGTGAGAAACTGTGAGAGTGACCCCAGTCAGTATTGAACCTCTAACCACTCTTTTAAAAAAAAAAGAATATGAAAAAAGATATGTTCGAAATATACATGCTACAACAAAACAGTGGGCCGATAAGTATTTATTAATCATATTATTTATTCATCATATTATCAAACATGCATATTATTATATATTTTGGAAGTGCAACTGCCACCCAAGGGATGTGATATAACTCATTAATAATAAATACTATATAACAATAATAATAGCATTTTTTTATCAATGATGTATATTGACCACACCAGTACAATTAATATTTTGCTGTCTTCTTTACACCTTGGCTTAGTGGACACCTAAATCCAGGGCAATTTACATAGCTTACACCTATACATACTTGGATTTAGTTGGATAGATACTGAAGAAACTAAGATTAAGTACAGTGCTCATGGGAATAATAACATTGTGTGGCATCAGAACCAAACCCGCAACCCGGGTTTGGTTCTGATAATTGTTTTAATCACTGTGTCACACTGAGATTCATGCTGAAAGCCTGCTTGCCTCTTCTTCTGCCATAATGATGGAGGTGGAGCGTGGGAGAAACAATTGACCTCTCTGACCTTGTTTGACCTGTTCACGGCCCCCAGACTCTCTCATGACATAGTTCATACGACTGTGAGAAGTAACCCAAACTCAGCAACGGCCTGCCGGGGGACAGGAAGGGCAGGGTCTCTAGAGTTGAGGGAACGGCGTTGAATCCAGCAGGGCACTTGCAAACACGCTGTAAAAATGAGGTCACTGAGGGCAGCCTCTCCGCTAGGCAAGTCAGTGCCTGCACCCGGTGTACAGTCTCTTACTCCAGTTCAGTTTGTACATCAAATTTATAAAAATAAATTCCATACCCATTACACAAATCTCCTCCAAAAACATGCATGAGGGGCTGGGCAGTTTTCTTTTCTCCACCTGCTACTTGGTCTGCAGCTTTATGTTTTTATTCTGAAAGGCAACCTGTCAATCATGACCCATGTGCACCGTGGCTGTGCATCTACATTACCATTGGCTCAATGCCACTATCACATTTTTTATCACATTGGCTCCATGGGTGTCTGACCCTCTATGAGATGGATCTCCTTTATTTCCATAAACTTCCACCCATGGCGACAAACTTGCAAACAACTGTGTGCACTAACACTAATACTAGCATCCACACCCTTACAAACCCTACATAATCAAATGAACTCTTTTTGACTGCTTTCTTTGCGGTACAGTTAGAATGCATTGCCAGTTTAGTTTAAAGTATTTTCTTTTCAGACAGTAAGCCATTTTTTTAGTTTTGATCACAGTGATACAACTCCTTCCAACCAGCAGGTCAGGAGGGATTTACTGAAGAAAAATGGCCTGGTGCAGTTATGTCTTTTCTGTTGAGTTTAACCTCTTCAGAGACAGTTGCCAAAATTCACCATGAGGAATCACAGTTGGCAATTTCAAAGAGATGTTTGTATGATGTGTTCAAATTATACCCTTGTCTCCAGTCAGAGAGATGAAGCGCAAAAAGGGGGGAAAAAACGTCTGTTAAAATCCAGATTGATATCATTTTTTCTTTTAGGCTAGAGTTGTCTAATTTTCCAGTACAGTATCAGGTGCAATCATGATTAAATTAACCAATTGTAATCATCTTTAACAGCAACAGCGCTGATCAACATGGACTTTTAATACTTTGCGCAGTTTTCAGTACATGCACACGTGTGTAAGATATGGTTAACCCATCTCACTTATCCCTATAGGACATTTTGTGCGGTGTGCGCTTGGATGTACTGTGATAGCCACTTCCTCTAATGTCTATGTCCTGACACGCATGGAGTCAGAATGGCTGCAATGTATGACTTTTTGTTATGGCTGCCCGTCCTCTGCAGATCATAAAAACTTGTTTAGATGCTTTTCGTTGATGCCATTTCATTGGGACCCTATCTCTGAAGTGGAGCGTTTCCTGGCAGTGCCAGCATCAGGTGCACTTTGAAATAGGGTTAAGGAAACAGTAGACGCTTGCTGAGCACAGAGACTGGATCACTGTCCAATAACAGTCCCATTTACAGTCATTCTGCCATGAGGAACATGAATGAAAGGATCACAGCGTAACGTATTTAAAAACTCATTAAAACACCTCGCTGCTCCTCTTCGTCTTGACACACACACACACACACATATACACACACACACACACACACACAGTGCGAGACCCCTCAGCTGTAGGACACAGGGCACAGAAAACCACTTTGAGGTGAAGCAAAGATTGTTAGACAGTCTTAGTAGCCGGGAAATGAGCGCTGGAGCTGGCTGAGAGACTGTTCAGCTGCTCGTTCAGCACTTCTAAAAGCATCTCAGTGTGACCACGACAGGTGTTGACCCCTGCTCCTCATTAGACAACACTTCACTGTAGCTAATTTCAGCGGTGCCGGGCCAGAACTGACGGTCATTCTCTCGTTACGGTCGTGCGACACCGACTCCCTCAAAGCTCCATTAACTGCCTGCTGCTCGGTGATGTTCCGGGTGCATCCTGGTTCAGGAGAAGATTTATCCCTCAGTGTGGCCTTTGCCTGAAGGCTGGGTTACCCATAAGCGTGATCGATATCCAGCTGGGTCACTAAGTTGACCTGAAATTGTGTCAGTGAAATCAGAGAGCCTTGGTATCGTCACCTCTGCCTTCTCTGTCTCTGGCACGCAATGTGAGTGTGGGTGCTGCTGTTCCCCCTCGGACGTGCCCTGTGCAAACCCTCTACTTCATAATTATTAATCGATGTGGAGGGCACTGGATGTCATAAGACTACAAGGACTTGGGTATATTGACCCATGGCACTGAATACCGATATGATGAGTAAATTATGGGAGAGGGTAGGAGAATATAAGAAGTTTAATCACGAGGACAGGTCGTTCAGCCCAGTGTTGAACTTCCACCACTCATCCGTTCTGCCGAGTCCCTCACCATCTTGAAGAAACCTCTGAAGACACAGCTCTAACGGTTTAATGCGCTTACATCTCTAGCAGCTGGCTGTAGCTTGTTTGGCCAACTGTTGAAACCTGGTCATGCGGCACTTCTAATATTGCTGACTCCTTATATGGCCTTTTGTGTGCGTTATACTCTGCATCACTTGTGAGTCACTTTGGATAAAAGCATCTGCCAATTGAATAAATGTAAATGTAAATGTAGCACCGCCTCAGTGTTTTTGAACATTTTTATATTCCCAAAACAGAGGGCTTTCTGCTGATACTACAGGCATGCTACACGTCAGCCTGGACCTTCCACGCTTCCTGTGGGCTCTGGTCAGATCGAGAGGCCGTTACGAGGATGTGGCTGGACCCCCACTGAGACGCAAGTTACCATACAGCCAGTGAGAGAGGAGGAATGTTTTGCAAAGGCATGGGATGAAGCCAATTATGCCCTTGGAATTTTGCCATTACTGCTGGCCGGATTTGGTAACAGAATCAGCTCCTTCTTGGCCGTACCTCTGTTTGTGTATGTGTGTGTGTGTGTGTGTGTGTGTGTGTGCGTGCGTGTATGTATGTATGCATGTGTGTGTGTGTGTGTGTGTGTGTATGTATGTATGTACGCGTGTGTATGTGTACGCGTGTGTGTGTGTGTGTGTGTGTGTGTATGCATGCATGTGTGTATGCATGCATGTGTGTGTGTGTGTGTGTGTGTGAGTGTACGTGTGCGTGTGCGTGTGCGTGTGCGTGTGCGTGCCTTTGCCTGTGGGTTCTGCTTGAGCGCAGTATTCCTCCTCCCGGTTCCTCGGGATCTTTCCGCCCTCCCTGCACCCACGTGCTGCAGCATGCAGGCGCTCGGGGCTTGACGCTCCAAGCCCAGGGAGAGCTGAGGTAAAGCCAGCCCTACTGAGGGGAAGGATTCTCACACCTCCCTGTGGGTCTCTCTGTGCCAACACAAACAGCTCTTCCTGGAGCTGAGTCACAGCTAGGGCTGTAGCCTCATCCATCATGAGATTTTAAAACCAGCCTAGGCAACCTTATCCCCTGCTTTTCTCCATTCCAAGATTCCAGCACAGTCTAATGGCTAATATTGCGGGTTATTTTTTGTGAGATGAGGAATCACTCAGGCAATACAGTGGGTTTTCTCTTACAAGAGCTGACCCTCTTCATCTCTTTCTCTCTCTGTATAAAAAGTCCATCGTATTATTTTCTGTGTTCTGGATGTGGCGGCCAGTCCTGTCTCTGATTGGCCAGAAATCAGGATAAACTGACTGTCTCTGTGGTTTCAGCTGCAGTCTTACGGTCACTTACAGTGACTTAGTTGTGAATAAAACTAATACAGACACCAGAGCATCACGGTTATGTTACCCCAGGGGTCTCTGTCTGATTGTGAAATGTTTTAATGGTTCAAGAATTAACTTAAAAGTAACATGTTTTAAAACAGGCTTTTACTGTCTGAAAATTGCTCAGATTCACTCTTGCACGTGTCCTGAAAACATCCTTCGCTCTACAAATTAAATCCAATATACCAAAAAAAAAAAAAGATTGTCTAAAAGTCTGTGGGTGCTGAACTGCTGGATATGATTTGGGTAAGTTTTTCACTATCACTATCAAAAATCTGACTTCCTTTACTGGACCTCATCTTATGTGTGCTGTGTGTTTATGCCTTATCATAAAACAATGCCGTTTCTTCTCCTTCCCTCCAAGACCCAGAACCCCCAACAACCTGTTTTCCTTCCGTCTATTTTTAAATTCTCACAACGCAAGCACCTTCCAGAGGGCTCCGCTGCGAAAGGGCCCTCCTCAAAAAGTTCAAGCAAGGTTTACAAATACCGCGGCTGGCATTTAACGGCCTTGATTACAGGCAACGTTAAAACCCCGCAGTTTTTTTTTTTTTCGTAGCTGCGTCTCGCATTCGGCCTGGCCACCATCAGGAGGGGCAGGGTTACAGGACTGGTCACAGATCTTCCCCTGGAAAGAGTCACTGGCGAAAGTGGACAGGACCCATGAGACGCATAAAAGTATGGGAATGCCTTGATGACAGATGGCTTGCACAGCTCTGAGGGCATTCCCGGGCAGCACTGCTGATAGGAGTGGCCTGCACTAATTAACAAGATGGTTAATTAATTTTTAATTTGTTTGATTAATGGGAAAAAAAAACAAGACATTGCAATATGCAATATATTTATCAATTGCGATCTATCATACTTGTTTAGTCAAGGGTAGTTTCCAACACCAGTCCCTCTGATTTGTTTTTAGAAAAAAAACAACATCCTTTTGGAGGAGTAATGTGACAAACACCGGCAGTCAGAATTAAAACAGTTGCCCAGGCCGGCTGACGAATAGGAAGTGACCACACACGATTAACCTCTGTTATGTTAATGTCCAGGGGGCTGATTGCATCTAGGCGTCTGCCTGGCTTGATGCAATGTCTGTTCAAGCAGTTGAGTTCTTTCCTTTGTAAACTTCCTTTATCCAAGGTAGAATAGAGGTTTAACTCCCACATAACATTTCCACCTGTCTCATCCCCTGGAATCTAAGCCTTTTCGTTATGTTATACTTGGACGTAAATCTATGGCAAGCTGAAACCAGGTCTAAGATCTAAGTCGAAACTGTTCTCCATGGCAAGACAAATGGAAATGGTGGACAGCTGGAGGAATATATTTGCCAATAGAAAATAAAATACGGCAAGGTGCACCTTGAGGGGCAATAGATTTCACAGTGAAACGGTCCATTGGAAGTTTTCACTCAGCCAGTACTTACTGATTTTTGAATGCAGAGGAATAGATGTCCCTGTATCGATTTATTGATGCACTCTCGCCTCAGAGATCATACATGTCAGACTGATTCATGGTTTCAGAAATTAATTGTGCTTAGGCATTATGCTAATGGTACACTGCAAGATATACAGTAGTAGCTAGTATACTGTTGGGGATGTGATTGCTGTGTGAAGACATGGCATGTCTTTCATCTAATGAGTTTCATTTTTTATATGTACTGCATTTTTTGTATATATATTATATTGTATATTTATATTCTTGTATTTGCCACATAGCTGGCTAGCTTTAGGATTCTATTAGATTTTCCTTTCTATTTCTGAATCGGTGAATTATCAATGTTTGATGGTACTGGTATTTTGAAACACAGGGATCCAAAGGTAAGGTACAGCTCAGCAACAGTTATTATTCCCTGTGTATTCACACAAACATTTACACTGCAGCGTAGTATTTGCCGGACACAACCACCAAGCTAATTTTTGGTTCGGTGCAACCAGTGTAAATTCAGATCGCAAAGTTGAACGTTTTCTCAAACGGCAGCACTTATGACCACCCTTTTTAAGCTTAGCTGGCACAGTTGGATGCAGAAGCACAAGGTACGTGACAGCACCCTCAAGACATCAGCCTGCTGGAATACAGAAGTGGCACTAAACCACTGACCGCCAGCCAGCTATTTTGTACTGCTTTAATTTATATGCCAGACTGGTTCCCTGCTGTCTTACTCTGGCATTAATGATTTAGGTCAAAACAACTGTTGTCTTCAACAACCACAGCCAGAGTCTAAAAACTCATTTTTTGTGATCAAACATTACCATAATAAAATTGTTATAAAGCAATCCTCAAATGGTTCCCATGAATCATCAGTCCTGTAGTTGGCCTGCGTTTTATTATTTCATTCCTCCAGGGGTATCACTGGATTCACTCCTCAATGAAACATAGACTTTCAATCCAGGTTCCCATAGAAAGGATTTATTGATTCAGTCAGATGCTCACATGCGTTGCTTGTAATCTACAGCAATATCTGCAGAGGCTGAATTAACGGCAACCATCCCAGTGGGCTTGGAAGTTAAATACGGTCTGTCTGGGGAAGGTGAATTGCACGACCCTATCTGTTTCTACTTTGTTTTACATCAGTTTTCATCTTCCTGACCAGACGAATGGGGGGAAAAAATCATAGAGCAGATTTATTTTATCATATCTATAACCTATTGCTCTACTGTCCTCCAGCGGTAAGCTGCCAGACATTATGAGTGCAAAACGTGCTAATTAGATTTTTTGGAACGAAAAAAAAAATTCAATTAATCGGTGAGCAGGTTTAGGTACCCTCTGAGATGTCAAGAATGAGACAAAATAATTCTGAAACAAAATATATTACCAAGTTGTAAGGCACAGCAATTAATTTCACCTTAAATGCCTTCCTGTCTGTATTTTCCCCCCAAAATACCCAGATTTCCCCCCAGAATATACTTGCATGAGACACCACATATGAGAATGAGGGTTTTTTGTCTGCACTGTGGACAGTGGAAGGTTTTTTTTTCCATGCAGGCAGCTGATGCTTCCCAATGATATATTATGAGACAGAGGACAAGTTCATCTGTGCCTTCTTGTCACTACATAGCAAATAGAATTTCTCATTCCATGGTTACAGGGACTGTGCATGTATAATATATTTCACATCCATTCTGCGGCTGATAAAACTCCAAATAATGAGTCAGACCAAGCTGGCTTTCTAATCACTGTCTCACAGACAGACGCGTGCTCGGCCAGCAATCTGTCCCACAATGCACCCTGGCATCCAAACTCTTTCCAGAGACTCCCACTCTAGGTGTGGAAAAACCATTTGGACTCACGGTCGTGATCTGTTTGGAGTCGTGTGTGGGGAAGACGTTACTGCTCTCGGGAGAAGCCAAAGATGACATTCCCCCCTGCACCACGCACAGAAAATGCACACCTCCAATATAAACTGCATCAATGAACCATACTGTCTCGTTTCAATCAACCTGAATGACAGGCATTTCAACTCAGAAAGTATCCATTTAGAATGATGGATGATTTATGTTTGTCCAATCAGAACAATGGACTGCCTAACAGAGTTGGGGGGGGGGGGGTATGTTCAACTCCCTTTGGACAGACATTCGTGTTGAAACATATCAGTCAGTGTATATTGACAGTAATTTCATGTTTCAGTTCCTCTTTTTTGTCTTCACCAGATGTTCACTTGCACTGAGCAATTTCACACCTCGTCATAAACTGTGTATATTTGAACGGTTCATCCTGTGAAACCAGTTTGAAAAGATTATAATGCTGCTTCCATTTTCCATTAAGTGGCTTAACACCTGAGTGGTTATGCAGCAATTATACACTGTGGTCACTGTGATAATTAGGCCCCAAACTACTACTGTGATCAAACCACTGTGATCATTTTCCACAAAGAAATTAAGTATTACTTCTTTGTTACCTCCACAAAAATGTATTGGTGAAATGATGCACCACATAGCGCCTTAAAATTCTCAGCACTCTTCAGTCATTAGGATTGAACCATGTGGGTGTGTCAGACAGTGAGGGCAAGGCTGGCCGCTACTGGGGATAAAAATGACTCTTTATTCACTCACACCGACTGCCTGCAGCGTTACAGGTAATGTCTTACAGAAATACAGTGGAAAATCCTCTCCTCCCCTCACAGACTGGGCACAGCAGGACGAAAGGTATAACAGTTGTCTGTTTAAACAAAAAAAAAAAAAAAAGAAAAGAAAATAAGCTCGCCCATTGTTAGTGGAACACTGGGACCACTGGGGTCGCCCGCAGTGCCTGCATCCTGTTTTTTGGTGGAAGAAAAAAAAAAAAAGTCTGCAATTCCACTCAGTGGCACGGCCGAGCCTAACGTCCCGTCATGCTAAAGCAAACACCGCTCCCGAGAATCGCCATCAGCTCGAGCGTTGCGCGGGGAGCCCCCTTCTTTGTCCCGAAGCCAGCCTGGAGACCCAGCCCCCCGCCTCGGTGAACGTTGTGTAATTAACAGCGAGAAAACACATTTCTGACTGGCCTGCGACCGTGCACTGTCCGGTTGCTGACTCACACACACACACACACACACACACACAAGCTCCATTGTAAGGTCTCTGTTTCCACGGCACTATTTCCATTCTGCTCCACAGAGAGACAAAACTGTGAGAATTACACAGCAGCAAAAAAAAAAAAAAACACCACAGTGATACAGTTACACTCACTCCCTCTTTGCGGTTTCATCTTTGAAAAAGGACGTCCCTGATTATTACACTGCGTTACAGATAATACGAAGAACAGCAGCACCGTTTACTTTACACCACAGTGCAGAGTCCACCACTTTTTGATAAGCATGCCAAGACTTGAAGAATCCGGTAATCCGAAAAGCCTCACACATGCCGGCCTCGCCATATCTCCCTGTTTCCCTCCTGTCAGTTGTTACGGAGATTCATCCCTGTGGTCTACTTCTACGGCCCATGGGCTGCAGCTTGTTTGGTTGCAGCTTGCTGGTTTCAGATCATCTTTTTACGGAAATCGGAGGATGTATTCAAACTAAAGCAACCGCAACCTTTGGGCATGGACTTACAGGAAAACAAATGCCACTGCTCTAGTCATGACTGAGGCAACATTTTCTGTGTCTTTTTGTGCCAGAAGTATTAATGGAGCGGGGCTGAAGGCCCGTAATTACGCCGTACTAGAATCAACAATGAAGATGCCACGGTGAGGCTTTTCATATCACTCCCTACAGTAACCCTCTCCTTTTGCCAGACACCGCTGCCCACTTTGAGGTGCTAACAACATTTACAGTGTAATTCCTGTTAATAAGTGTCACCGAGCAGTGATAGAGCGTGAGGGGTTTGGCAGGGTACAGGTGTCTTACAATAAATCATGGCAGAGGGAATCTAGAGAGTGATTTATCAGCCCTGTGCAGCCTGCCTAGGGTAGGCCCAATGTTTATTTCATGAGCTTCCCGGCTCAGGTAATTGTTTTTTTATGGATCCAACGCTTCCCGCCTGTTCACCACACACACGTCACTTCCTGCTTGTGGGTCTTCCCTGTTCTCCAGCCATTTACGCATGGCTGTTCTTGTGACTCTACTCAATCCGCTCTTGTACCCTTTCTTTGTGAGGGGGGTCTCTGGATCAGAGCACCCCGCCGGGCGACAAGACGTGGCGCTAACGCTCAGTGATTACTCACTTCCCTTCTGCCTTCGTTGCACGAACACTGACACACACTCAGTAGGCCCGGGCTGACTGAGACGACTTGAGCCGGGGAGGAAATATCATGAGCAAGACCGAATGCCACAGTGGAGTAACATTTCCATTGACACCATTCACACCATTCAACCCGATCTACTTTACTTTTATTGTTCAGCATTAGACTGCAGACGGGTTTACACATTACGTGATATAGCACAAAGCAAACTGTAATGAGGCTGACAGCTTGACGTCTGTTCACAATCCTAAAGTCTAACTGTATCAAACAAGCATGAATCGAACAGAGTGCTCCGGCTGAATGTTCAGAAAAGAGAATTGAAAATGCTTTAGTAAAAATCTACTTTTGTTCCCTTGGCTGCCAAAATGCCTCAGTGCCGTCCGTTGCTTTACGTACACACACCACTGTGGGTATTGTCTTCATCTAAGGGCTGACGTGGCGTTGAATTTTCCGCAATGAATCTTTTTTCCTTTCTCTTTTTTCTGTGAGCAAATGGAGCTTTATCAGATAAAGTTTTCATGCCCTGCAGACTACTCAGCGCCAGACAAAAATAAGAATTTACTATTTTAAAGAGGCTACACCGCAAACACTAGCACAGGCACCCAGCTTGGAACATTTCAGGGTTATATTTTGCACTGGCAATGATGGAAGCACTTTAACGCAGGCATGAGAAAAATGCTTTGTGGCCACAGGACAGTGTCTCTCGGTCCTACTCCCGGAGGCCCACTGTCCTGCATAACTTCTATCTATCCTTGCTCCAAACACACCTGATTAGTGTGATTAACATGCTCTTGATTAAATCAGGTGTGCTCAGCTAATCAAAAGTGCCACTGATGAGTTCAGTCTGGTAGGACTTTTGTCCTACATCCATTTCCTGTTAAAAAGGTGTGTGCATGACATGAGACATGACATGAATACACTTCTGAAGGAAGCAAAGTAGAATAATAACAACAGTAACAATCAGATCAAAAGGTAGACTTATGACATCAGTTACGACTTCACTGAATAGCGCTTACAGCCAAGCCCTGCACATGCACTCTGTCAGTTTGCCAAATATATGGCAGAAACTTACATAAAACCAATAAAAGTTCTAACTAAGTCAGACTTTACAGATTTCTGAGGGCCAGACAGCCATATGTTAGACTTGTATCCAATCAATGATGCAGGACTTAGTACACTGTGTGTGTGTGTGTGTGTGTGTGTGTGTGTGTGTGTGTGTGTGTGTGTGTGTGTGTGTGTGAGTGTGCGCGCGCGCACGAAAGCGTGCATGTGCGTGTGTTTTCATGTCTGTGGTGTGTTAACTGCTGTGGGATTACAGACTCTGTAAAACTGTTAGAAGGTGTACGGAAGTGGGGCATGAGGGTGTGGCTGTCAGACAAATACAATACCTTACAATTCAGAACCTCAGTGAGGTCATCACAAAGGACTTGAGGACAACAGGAGGAAATTCACCACTGTTCAATTCCCTGCAACACTGGCCACAGGAACTTGGAACGGCACGTAACACTTAATATGATTTTCCACTATGTTCCCGTAAATAATACGAACACATTGCCTTATTATCGCTTACCAATACATCTTAATCATATTTTCCTGCCATTTTGGCAGTGGTGTAAAAAGCTGGAAATGGGAATAATAGGACATGTATCGTGGAGTAAATTTATTTCAAAGGTACAGTTTCCTGTGCTCATGCTTAACAATAACAGAAACTGTTACAAACTCATTTTAGCTGCTACCACAAGCCTAATCTTTGCTCCAGAATTTGTACACAGTTTCTAGAAGGAGAGGCCAGGACACTAGGCCCTAATCTGCAGAAGCTCAGTCATTCCAACAAAAAACTACCCCTCTTCTCATACAAGACAAAATATATATTTCAATATAAGACAATAGCATAATATTGCAACAGTAAAATACAACGCTATACACAACACAAGCATAGATGCACTCAAATACATGTCCTTTCAATCAGAAATTCTTTCCAACTAATTTGTTTTTTAAACCTTGTCTTCCAAGACCTTAACTGAACTGTGGCTTTAGCAACTTCAACAGCTGATTTTAACTTGACAAATAGCAGGTCAACCTTTAACATTTTCAGTAAAATAAGTGGTCCATCTCTTTGTACAGTCCCTAAAACTGTGATGATATAACATCCATGTGATGGATATGGTAAATAAGCTTTGAAGAATGGCACAAACAGTTAGTACCATCTTAACCCTCTGGATCCTTTAACCTTCGAATAAAACGGTCATATTTTTGTTATGTTTACGGTCTGAGCAGCTTTATACATTGCCATTTTTAGAAGGACCTTTACAAGTTCTTAATAGAGGCAGAAACCCAGCAGGAGTGTATCTGCTTGTCAGTAGCTGGCTTATCACATCTACACCAAGGTGCTCTAATAGCCCTTTCGCCAAAGCCAAATGTACTCCGGCCAGAGAGAATCCCTGATGGGGGAAGCAAAAATCAGAGGCGTTCACAGAACAGATGGAAGATTATCACACAGAACACTAGCCTGAGACAATCACTTTGTAATCACTTCACAACCACAGATCTCACAATGGCCCAAGAACGCCTGCTCGCCTGATTAAATTCCGAGTCTCTGTCTTATCTTTGTCCATTCACGACAGCGAGTTTAACGCTTGAATAGGCCTCGCTCTGAACTTTAAAACCTGTTGCAAATATGTCCATGATTTATCACCTAGAGAAGAAAAGCTGCACAGATACTGATAGACATTTATGTAGTAAGCTAAACTCTGTCTTAAAGTTACTGTGCAATACCAACAAACTCACATTGCCAGAGGACCATATACTTGTACGTTGTATTTCAGCATACCCTTCGTAAGGTGATGACAGAGTAAAGAGCTTTGATAATAACAAGTTGACTTCCTACTATTACGTCGCTTCAAAAGTGTAAGCTAATAATTCGGAAAATAAATACTCTAAACAGACAGCAAACAACCATAAATAGCAACAGCAGCAGCGGCGGCTCTTGTGATTGAGGTTTAGCATAATATGCAACACGATGCGGCAGACCTGTCGTTTTCGCCTCCAGTAGTGCATAATTTATTTTTGTATTGCATTTCAGTTCAAGCGAAACTAAGGAAAGGCAGTAAGATCAATCGACGTATTTAACTACGTTTGCTTTGATCATCTGAGCTCAGTACAAAAGAGTCGTGAGTCAAATGTTTAAGTTCTTTTCCCACCTTATTTTCAAAAACAAATCTCTCACCTGCGAGTAAGAAAGTCGGCAGAAGAAAGCAACAGAGCAATCCACACACCACCTGGAGCTCCATATGCGCGTCCCGAGAGCACTCCACAAACTATTTCTTCACAAGCATTGCTCGACGAAACTTCAAATTCCACTAAATCAGACAAAACCGATCCAAATCTTGACAAATGTTCATGTCCAAAGGTTTAAAGTGGTCTGTGGATGGCCAGTTTACTGTAATACGGAGAGTCACTCCATTCTGGAGCAAATCTACTACTTCGGAGTAAAACGTTCACTTCATAACTTCCAGAACAGTTGTCATATCCAGCCCATCGTTTAGTTTATCCAGATGACATTTCTACCTGTTGGTAGAGTAACCTTCTCCACACTAGCATACAATGTCTATAAATCTTTTTTAAGAGTCAATGTTATGCTCCTTACAAAAGTCGCAAGAATATTCCCCGTAAAACTATATCTTCATGGAAAAAGTGATTCACCAGCGCGGCAACAGTCGTACTGTTCATTCAGTTTGTTCAAACTTCGCCCTTTTACTGTTCTAAGGTATCCCTCTTCCATAGCTGTTCTGTTCATTAGTATTAAACCAAAGCTGGTCTCGCGGCTTATATTTAGTGAGTTATTGGCTGCATTTATGTTTAGATATTCCGGTCTCGCCCGACTGCAAAGTGCAAGTGCTTTTACTAGCTACTACAGCAACTCCCACTTTGATGCCTTTAACAAAGTTACACCCACAGCGAAGGAGCGCCCACTTCAACTTTCTCTGAAACCGACTGGAATTCCTCCTTCGGTGTAGTTTACGCGCAGCAATGCTACTTTCTCCAAGTGTGTTCAAAAGATTAGGCCTATTGCAAAGCCAAAATGATATTCGTTGCTACAGCTCGCTACAACTTTGCAAAACACTCGTTGTTTTTATTTTTTTATTTTGACCAAATCAAATTTACAGATAGCGACGAATTTACTTAAACGAGAACAAAAATAGTTATACACCTGGATACCTCACTGAAAACAAAACAGATTTTATAAACTAGTGGGCAATGCCCTTACTTACTTGCTAATATTTTCTAGTAGACGCAAACATAATTAAACAGACGTATTGACATGCAACGTGTGTTTACAGAAAATAGCCGCTGTTTCAATGAGAAATATACCTTAACATTCTTGAAAATGTTGTGTGCACACTCAGAATTTCTACCACTATCTACCGATTTTTTATGCCACCACATATTCTTCCTCTCTCTATAGGTATGTTCTTAACCTTGCTTTTACAGGGCGAGGGATCTCAGTACTATGCAGACGCACGCGACTCGCCATGTATCGACATTATTGTACAATGGTGCCATCTAGCGGTACAAAGTGGGGCGACGTAAAGTAAGATTGTATCCTTCCCACCCTAGTAGTTAATCAATAACAAATATAAAAAAAAAACAATCTCTTGGTTTCCCTGTCTCGTTATAGCGCTTAAATTCGGCCTTGTCCTGGGTATTATTTTAGGGTACTTTTCCCATCTCAGGTGTTCAGGCGCTCTGGTAGAGCAACTTTTTTGACATTCGTTGCTGAAATGTTTCGACATAGTAGCGCTTAGTCGGTATTATGTAGGGAACTGGTTAGTACAACACAGTGCGATGGACTAACAGCCTGTAGTTCTTGAGAGCTCTCGCGTTTTCCGTACGGCGTGTTGTTCTTGTGGTTTTATTACAGTGCGCTTATGAAATTTGATTTTATGGTAACTCTGGCTAAGGCCATCGACAACATCAACTGGTGTTTTACCACTAAGAAGGGAGCTGAAATGTGGTAGTGATTAGAATCTGAATTTTCCTTCAGCTAATTGTTGTACAGTATTAGCATGTACAGCACATTTTCGCCATCTTTTACGAATTACACGCACAACTTATTTCCCAGAACATCCTTGATTCTCAATGTGCCATCGTAATGGTTCACAGTGAGGGCAGAGTTGTGAAAATACAACGTATTTGTTCTAAAATGCCTCAAGGTAATACATTATTATTATCTTGTAAAAAATAATATCTTACTCCGGTACATAAATAAATGTTCCAGATTTACGGCTTGTTATTGAAGCAAAAAAGTCATTTTCCCCAAGGGGTCAACACAAAAAAAAGTCATCATCTCCCCTCTCCATACCAGTCTGAAAGGTGAAAGAGGGCGTGTCTATGGGCGCTAGGACTGCCCATAAAAATCACGTGGGTCAGTTTCGCGCGAAAGTTTGTTCTATTTCCCTTCTGGTGGCTTCCGGTACGGCAGCGAGAGGGAATATGTCGTTGTGATCGGACTTGCATTCTGTGACGAGCATTGCTATTTATTTGTAGGTAGTTACTTAGACGTTGTTCTTAGCTTTTTTTTGTTGTTATTGGACGTAAAATATAAATTCGAAACGTCGGGACTAAATAATGTCTCAGGCTCGTGTGACCGATTTCTTTTCTCAAAGCAAAAAAGCTGGGATTGATAGGGTTCTGCGGACCAAACAAGATAAACCGCACATTTATGTAGACACTGAGGTATCGACGGTAGCGGTTAAAAAGAGGGAAAATGCAGGAACTACTCGATCGAAATCAAAAACCGTATCAAGGCCAACTACTGCAAGATCCACACGGTCCAAAAAATATGTTCAGGAGGAACTGGAGAAAGTCGCGAACGAGCCTGTCCCTGTGGATGATCTGAAGGTAGCTACCGACGCGGCGTCCGCAGAACCTCCGGAACAAACACTCCGGAGTCCACGTACCCCCAAACGCAGGTCCTCAGAGGCCGAGTTCGACCTCGGATCTGCGGTGTTTTCCGCTACAGCCGGGCACAGTTCGGCGAAGAAACGACTCCGAGTCGAGTCGGGCGAGGAGGGTGTCCAAGCACCCAAAACTGTGGAGCAGAAAACCGAGAAAAAATCGGCCAGGAAAAAGCTTATTCTTCCTAAAGACGGAGAACAGGTAACTTGCTGGCTAGCTAGCCAGCTATATTCATGCTATTTAAAATGTGGAACTATGTGATATGGAACAATTGGTCAAGTGTTGGTGATGTGCTGTGTTTACTTTTTGTAGCCAGCAAACTACTTCACGCGATTACGCGTTGACTTCAAGCGAGGCCATGTTTGTCCCACTAACAGCTGTTCGACTACTTGGCTAGCTAACCTAGTTAGCCTCATGCAAATCTGCAAGTTTGTGTGGAAGCCAGCTAGCATGTGAAGTTGGCCTGATTTCTGCTGTTCTACAGATATTTGTGTAGAATGGTAGAAATGATGAATCACTTAGAGCCGCTGATGCGATTGAGAGCTCATTATTGAACGCTTTGCTGGCGGTGAGACTGACGCCTTTTTTAATCTGTTATAGGTACCCAGGCCCAAAAGTAAGTCGTCCACATTGCAGCCATCCAGCCTGCTGCCCGAAGATAAGGAGGTGAAGAACCAGGTGAACCGCAGCGACAGCTCCTCTCCCGCGGGCAACCGGCAGGCCGCGGACAATCTATCACACACAGCAGTAAAGAGCAAGGTATAAAGGCGTGTTCACGTCCGAACACAGCCAATGTTACGTGAACTTCACACTGCTCTTTATCATTTATTATTATCATTTTATTATTGTCATCATATTATTTTTTTTCTCTAGCTTTAATAGAAAAGTCTTTCTATCGATATGTTGGTAATGATGAAGGATCAGCTAATTAAACACCGGTGTTGCTTTACCACCAGACCTTCTCCAAAGAGGATGTGGCGGCACTCAAGGCTCGCCTCCAGAAGATCCAGGAGCAGGGGAAGGCGATGCCCCTGCCGGCCCCGGGCCCGCGTCCCTCCTCCGCGGAGCTGAAGGCCACGCTGGCGCGTGCCCGGGAGCTGGGAGCGCGGGCGCAGCAACGCAAGGAGGAGAAGTTGGCCCAGAAGGCGAAATCTGCGGAGGAGGAAACGGGGCGAGAGAATAAGGAGAGGTACGTTCCTAAAGGCTGGATTTACCCTGTGCATACCCATGAGCTTCTCCTTCTGTTTAAAACCAGGCTGGCATGTGCCAGGTAGTAGGGCCTGTTCAGACAGCCCTGCAGTCTGTTTCACATAGATGGGGTTCCCATTGTCCAGACTTTACCACCAGCTTTTTTTAATGGTTTATGATTAGCTGTTAAGTAAATTTAACAGGCTAAATGGCTTATTACCTGCAGATTTTTCAAAATGATCTAGACTGCTAATTGAAGAGAAAATGAGGTTTCTCCCTTTCACAGTGCTGTCAGGTTGTGCAGGTGGGGGGTGGAGTCTTATGGACTCATAAAACATTTCCCACGCAGTCAGAGTACTTACATTCAGTACAATAAGGCCTTTGTCTGAAGTCAGACGGCTGTTTGAGCAGTGTGCTTAAGTGGCAAATATTTCATTATACTTGTTTTGGCAGGAAATGTGGTCATACCTATGGGTTTTTCTGCACTGTAAAACGCTCCTGTTTGGGGAAAGCCGGGGCCAAGCACAGCCCCTCTTCCTGTTTCAGCTGGTCCATCGTGCACTGAAAAGTCTGCCTCTTCTCTGCCCCACACAGTGAGAATGTGCCAGCATATCAGCGCTACCACACCCTTGCCCAGGATGTCCCACCAGGCCTCTCTCTGCCGTACAAGTACAAGGTGCTGGCTGAGATGTTCCGCAGCATGGACACCATCGTGGGCATGCTCTTCAACCGCTCCGAAACGGTCACCTTCGCCAAAGTCAAGCAGGGCGTCCAGGACATGATGCACAAGTAAGGGACTGCCGACAGAGTGTTCTGGAGACATGTAGACCAGCCAGTTAAGGAGTGCCATAGACACTTCAACTCACATCAAACTCTTGTCCTCAGCTTGTTTGGTTTGACTGTTAAACTGATCACTGTCCTTTGTGTGCAGGAGGTTTGAGGAGAACCACGTGGGCCAAATTAAGACTGTGTACCCCTTGGCCTACACTTTCCGCCAGGAGAGGAACATCCCCACCTTCAGTGCCACAGCGAAGAAGTCAAGCTACCAGCTGACGATGGAGCCTGTTATTGAAGGTAAGCGTTTTGATTTAAGCTTTGCCTGTCTCTATACAAAAAAATGCAATGTTCACTCGATGTGCATATTTATTTAAAACCTGAAATGTTAAGTGTGTTTTTTTTTTTTTTGAAAAAATATGATCCAGACATTGTTTGGTGGTCTTGCTGATTTATTGGTCTCTTTGCTTTTTCAGAGAAGAGCGGTTTGCGACCGCAGCTCTCTGCCTCTTGCCTGCTGGAGAGAAGACACATCTTCCATCAAAATCTAGTCAATGTTGTGAAACAGCACCACAAGGTGAGTGATGATGCTGTTGGGCAGTCGGAGGACAGTGGTTGCTTTTGAGAGGGTGGGCACAGTTACTAAAGTTTAGAACCAAACAGTCATCTTTACATTACCTCATTGCCATGTAGCAGACACTCTTATACAGAGCTACTTACATCATTTGCAATTTATGAATGTTCATTTATACAGTTGGATATTTACTATGGCCATTCTGGATTAAGAATCTTGCCCAAGAGTGCAGCAGCAGTGCCCTGGGGAAATCGAACCGGCAACCTTTCTGCTACGAGCCCTGCTTCTCACCACTACGCCACATTGCCGTCTTATTGCAGGTGTTCCTGGCGTCCATGAACCCTCCCCTCAGTGTCCCCGATGATAAATTAACTCGCTGGCATCCTCGCTTCAACGTGGATGAGGTCCCGGATATCCCAGCCAGCGAACTGCCACAGCCTCCACAGACGGACAAACTGACCACGGCCCAGGAGGTCCTGGACAAGGCCCGCTCCATGATGACACCCAAGGTAATGTGTTCACTGCCTGATCCCTGCAGCAGGTATAACTGAAGTTTGCCACTTGTTAATATCACTGTAATGTGTTCTGTAGAATTTCACAACAAAGCACCACTTAACACCACTGTATATACCACGTGATCAGCAATGTTCCTGTAAAGATGAACTATAACTATGATAATATCTGCCTGCTCAATACAAAGTTGAGACATGGTTCAGAGTAAAATTGATGGAATAACAGGAGTAGAAAAATATTTATGTAAAACATAGCATTCATATATTGAATCAAGAACATAAACGCATTAAAATTCAATGGCAAGCTTTTACAGGTTTGTTCAGTTTTTGCCTGTTACAGTTCCCAGTGCATGTGTTTGGCTGTTTTCAGATGGAAAAGGCCCTCGCTAACATGGCCCTTAAGACCGCAGAGACAGCCAATGCACAAGAGGAGCAGGACTCTACTCCAAAAACACCAAAGGGCCCCACTGACACCCCCAGTGCTCTAAAAGGAGTCTCCCAGTCCCTACTGGAGAGGGTATGTCCCACTGCCTTTCCCCTCTTGAGAAGGCTACATTTGTGTAAACTCCATGCATGCACTGATACTCAGTTTTGGGTATGTTTTGGTGCAGAAACATTTTAATGTGAGAATTTAGACATGAGGTGAACACAGACAGGTGTACACAACTGTCAAACTATGTCAGTGTCTTAAACGTAAAGTAAATTCTGAAACAGCCACAACATGACCGTAGAGCGATGGGTTGATCCATAGATTCTCTTCATGACCAGGTATTCACCTCAAGCATTTCATTCATCCTCTGTCTAGAAGGTTCCTGTATTGTCTGTTTCTATGTTACCTGTGGCTTGTTAGACCATACTCCTGTTCAAAGCCAGCAAATGAGAACACCTGTAGCTTCACCAATGGTAGACATGGAACTTTCAGCGTGAAGCACAAGGAGCTGAATGTCTGGTCACAGTACCCTTACAATGTGGTTAAGTTGCTGACTGTCCTCCTTTCAAACGTCAGATCAGGGCAAAGGAGGCGCAGAAGATCCAGGCTGCTATGACCCGCAACCCAGCACAGGAGGAGCGCCTGCTGATGATGTCACGGCTGGGGGAGCTAGCCAGGATCCTACGTAACGTCTTTGTGGCGGAGAAGAAGCCCGCTCTGACTATGGAGGTGGCGTGCAGCCGTATGATCGCCAGTTACCGCTCCGCCCTCAGCACAGGTGAGCCTACAGCAACCCCAGTCACTGAGAGCCGTCATTAGCGTGACCACAACAGGAGTGATGGATCGAGGTCATGGTCGCATTTGTACTGTATTTCAAAGATGAAAGTGGGAAGGGGAGTTGTTTTAGAATGACCCAACTTTGTACCTGATTCGCTCTTATCAGCATGGTCCTCACCTG
Organism: Megalops cyprinoides; assembly: GCF_013368585.1. NCBI lineage: Eukaryota > Metazoa > Chordata > Actinopteri > Elopiformes > Megalopidae > Megalops > Megalops cyprinoides. The sequence continues at coordinate 4,676,769 of NC_050595.1, forward strand.
CAGATTTAGTCTGACTGCATGAATGCAACCCATGGAGCCAAAAAAACTCAAAATGCATAAGACTGTTTCATGAGATCTAAGGCTTTGTACAAATTATGTATTTAGTTCAGAACTTGCTAACCCTCAAAAAGACTTCAACTAACCAGCTAACCTGGCCTGTCTTATTTCAGGAGAGATGGAGAAACATCTGCGTCTCCTGGCAGAGCTTTCTCCTGAGTGGCTGACCATTCATCCAATCAGGAAGGACTTTTATCTGAAGCTGGACAAGAGAGTAGATCTGAATATGGTGCTAGAGAAACTGAACCAGAGGACCAGAGAGGAGGAGAAGCTCTGAGCTCTGTGTTTTTGGACCACCACCAACGTTAAACCTAAAATGGTGCACCAGTGTAACATTTCTTGGATTGTTTCTAAAGATGGTACCATAGTACCAAACCTCATTGACAACAGCAAGTAAAACGAGGCGCAAGGTGAAAATTTTTTTTAAATACAATTTGTAAGGGACATTTTTAGAAGTACTTGTGTCAAGGGGCATTTCTAACTAGGTCTTTGTGCTGATGCAGGATGAAGCCCTTCACTGAAATATGTCTTTCAGGTGGGTTAGGGTAGTTTTTCCACTGTGAATTGTGCACTACATGTTTTTAAAGTTTGGATGTAACCATTTCATAGAGGTTTCAAGCTGTTTAGGGAAGGATCTGCTGCGATGCGTGTTGAGTCCGTACACCCGCTAAAGAAAACTTGGTTCCTGTATTTAGCAAAGTTTGTTACTCAGTTTGACCCCATGGGTTCTGTTTGGGAGAAACTAGAATAAAGGCAGTTTGCATTGCCAGTTGTGTGTGTTGTCTACCATAACATCTTTACATTACATGTACTGTACAGACAAAATCCACACTCTTAAATTACCTGGGTGATGGATTGTTGAGCTGTAAACCTTTTGCTAACCCAGGTGATAGTTCTTTTGAAGTGAGCAAGTTCTATACTTTCAAACTGAATGAAGCCATAATCTTAAAGCAGGATGAGAACTGAGGCAACAGTGTGGCTTAGGATCTTTATTTAGCAGTGATTGTTCAACCTCAGTTCAGAGCTGTGCTTGTGAATGCTCTGAATATGACACGCAGTTTGTCCTTTTAACATTTGAAATGGTGAAAGGTTATGGGGCAGTGCATTCCATTAATCCAAGTATTTTATTACTGGCATTGTGTAAAACCTAAATGGCTTAACTGAGTGTTGTGGGTTACAAATACAATACCACTTTAAGAACTTAACAGTACAAGTGCAACAGTTTTTTAGAAAAAGAATCATCACTTTTTCAACACTCACACCTGCTCATTCATACAGCATGTAAAACACATCCAGTTTGAAGGAAGAGGTAGTTGAGCCCCTGGTCTCTAACAGCAAAATGGAGCACAACCAGCACATTGTCACCTGCATTTTATACTGATCAAACTGAGGTTCAAACTGGTCAAACATTTGAAGGTTCCTATGTTTTTAAGACAACAAAGACTGGATTACGTCATGATCAAGGCTGGAATCATTCGGTTAAGGCGTAAAGGAAGTCACAAGAGCTATTACTATTCTAATGTTGAATGGTAAAGTAAAAACATGGCCCGCTGCAGGGGCAAAAAGGCATTCTTCCACTTCTGATGTGAAATTTGTCCTGTAAGTACACACACAGTAATGTGCATATCAAAGCAACTTAACTGTAATTGTCTGTAATTGCCTATGTAAAGATGTAAAGTGCATGCAAATGTCCCCTTAAACAACCTACGCTGTGACATTGTCCTATCTTGCATTTCTCTGACACAATGTGTTGGAACACAGATCGCAGGAACGGAGTGGACAATGGTTAACCGGTGTTCCCAGAGCCCTAAAATCGAACCGTTACGCCTGCAGATGCAGACGGGACATCAGTACTGCACCAGGGAGAACACCGAATGGGGTTTGAGTCTTTCCAGTCCGTTCAGGTCTCTCAGCTCGACCACCACCAAGCAGCCCAGCACCTCCGCTTTTTGCTTCTTCATGAGCTCACAGGCTGCAAACAGTGTTCCTGGGAAGGAAGACAGGACAGACTGTCAGATGGTGACATGGGCAACAGCTTCTGTGGATATGGCACCACTGGTGTTGGTGATTAGACTGCTCTTCAGATGTTCTACAGCAAGCCCAATCAAGTTCCTTCATGCATTCCACACTAAGTGATAGACAGCATCCACGATGCAAAATGGGAAGTAGGTGCTTTTTGTCAATTCAGTTACATTTTAAAACATACGATTCATTAGAGGAGGTGCACAAAATCATGAGGTTTCAAGCCAAGATTGCAATGTGCAGTCCTGGAAATTCCTACAGTCAATACAACGTCATTGAGTACCTTGTGGCATGAATTACATTTTGACTGTGGTGATAGTGTGTTGTAGTCATTAGGCAACTGGACTTTAAAATTGGTGGTTCAGATCCTGGGTGGATCGTGACCCTGTTCTATTAATGGCTAAAACGCTGAACACGAGAACTGTGGGTTACCATGGGTAACAGCAAACGCTAAGCAAACAAGTTATGCTCCACAAACACGGCCTCACCTCCAGTAGCCAGCAAGTCATCAATAAGCAAGACCTTCTGTCCTGGATCCACAGCATCTGCCTGGATCTCAACCTCTGCCTGAAGAACAAGAAAGACAGGGGGGCAGTGTAGCATATGGGTAAAGAGCAGGGCTTGTAACCAAAAGGTTGCCGTTTTGATTCCCTGCTGGGGCACTGCTGTTGTACGCTTGGACAATGTACTTAATCCACAATTGCCTCAGTGATTATCCAGCTGTATAAATGGATGATGACATGTAAAAATTGCAAGTCACTCAGGATAAGAGTGTCTGCCAAATGACAGTAATGTAATGTAATGTAAAGAAAACTGGCAGAGACAAATATAGAACGTGCAGCATTTCTCAAGATGAGAGCGCGTTAAACAGAAACTGACACGAACTGATGGCAACAGCAGCAACTTCCTCTTTATACAATAATAATAAAAAAACACTACACCATGGAAGTAACAACAGGGCACTGACTAGTTTAAGGATTTTCACTCAGTGACGTGCCAACCTCACCTTTCCGTACTCCAGGGTATAGGCCACAGAAACAGTAGGTCCCGGGAGTTTGCCTTTCTTCCGGACCAGCGCAAAGCCCACTCCTAGCCTCTGAGCCAGCAGAGGACCAAACAGAAACCCACGGGCATCCAAGCCTACACATCAGGACATTTCAATTTCAAGTGGGCGCAGAGCTGCCGTAGGTACTCTTTAGTCATGTAACGTTAATTTAATCTGTCAGTAAACTTTACTCGCATTGCTTCGGGTCGTGTAACTGTTCCGTGGATGCTATAACGTCACTCTCCAGTCATTCTCAGCAAATATTACGAAGACATACAAACCAGGTACAGCATGCACATGCAAGGATACTACCTATAACAACAGCTACCCATTACACACGTCGCTAAAAGCTAGTCTGTTAAGTTCACCTTTGTACTGAGCAGACAACTTACCCACAATCTGCTGGACCTGCGGGTATGCTTCCTTTACGTGCTCTTCAAATAAATCAATAGCCGCAGTTAGCGCTTCGGGATCTTTTAGTAAGGGGCAAATATCTCTGTGAATGGTAAAGAAGACATATGGCGTGACACCGCCGCCGAGCAACGCAAACATCAACGCGTGCTAACACGTTAGCGAACTCCATGCAGTCTTCTTATTAACTAGCTAAATCGGAGATCATGCAAGACAGGTAATATTTAGGAAATCTGTAGCCGGATTTAATTTTCCACGAAGAAGCTACTCCGTTAGCAAGCTAAGTAGCACACCACCATCACCCGTAAAACTACGCTAATTGAAAATGTGCACGACATGTGCTGTGCCGTGTTGCATGATCAGTCGTCATGTGGCAAGCATGCAGGCAGGCTATTCGAACAGCAAAACCCCAGATTACCTAAACAGAATGCCTTTACTCGGAAAATCGGGAAACGGTCTGATCTTCTGGGTGACTAATTCCAGCTTCTCTTTCTTTGTACGCCCTGCCATCACCAAATATTTCGTTGGCACCGCGCGAAACGACTTCGTACTGTCCCAGGAAGTGTCGGGCTGGTTTTGAACCAATTGCGCGCGTCTCTTTGTGTCACATGACACTGCACTGACTTGCACTGTACACTTTGATCAGGGGAAATGGGTACTAATAATATTCTCTGAAAGAGAACATAGCCTGGGAATGTAGGAATCGCATCCCCCTTCCCATAATATAACAGTCTCCACTCTGGGGCAAAATAGTGTGCAAAGTTCTTTAGCGTAATTATTTTACACAACACGGCCACCTTATGGTACAAGTTTAGCTTTCCCTGTGAAAGCCGACTCGTTTAACCTCATTCATTCATTCTGCAAACTCAAAGCGCTGGCTTCTTACAAGGCTGTTGCTGGAATTCTCAGAATAGGGTATCTACACCAACACAGCTATGGGACTTGATGAATTTACATAAGAAGTTTGTCACTTCCAGACAGCACCTGATAATCACACAAATACACTCTTCAGATAAAACAGGGATTATAATAATAATTTTATTTAAAAACTCATGTAAAAACTGTACATGTGCAAATGGACAGTTTCAGACAGGAGTAACAACTGATCTCCATATCATTATTGTTATTCATTAAAATGTGTTGGAATATCCAAATAAAAAAATTCCATCCAATTTCCCTCAAATAATACATGGCACCCATTGTTACTTAGATTTTCAGATAAAGAATAGAAAAACAATCATCTCCAAAAATTACATGTATTCTTTTATACCCTTCTAGAAAAGGTTCAAAACATACACACACACCTTGGCATTAAAGGTCCTGATAGCTGATCATGATACTGACATCAAGATCAGCGGATCACCCCAGTATTGCAACATTCCCACGGACAATATTTTCCCACACATGCAAACACATGCAGGGGACTGCCAACCTGACCCAGACAGAGGAGGGACCAGGATTTACACGTGTCACAGTATAAACATTTCAAAACTTTAGCACTTAATACCTTCATTATATTACATTGAAAACCGTCAAATGATTTTTATACATCCAGGTATACATTTGTGTGTGAAATCTGATTTATTTTTTAGATTGACATGAAGGGGAAATGATGGAATGGCTAGTTTGCCAAGAGAGGCCCGATCGACTGTTTCTGAATGATATAATACTATTTATGTATTTCGGAGGACCCAACAAAAAAATTACAGTATTTTATGATTGCATTTGAATTTTAATACTGAACTTATCCAGTGCTCCAATGCTGTGGTGATTGTTTTGCATGATGCACTACCTCATTTAATAGAGTTATTTTTATTTTGCAAGCTGTAGTGCATTTTGAGCCCAAAATTAGGAGTATGACATTTTGCGTTCAGTTTTGCACATTGCAAAACTAAGTCATAGCAATCATAACAGGAATCCAAAATGGAACGGTGTTTTATCCCTTTTCACATTCACTTTAGTGTCCACTCATGAAGCTCTGAAGCGCCACAGGTTGCCCCCCCCCCCCATTCTATGGGATTTTAAAATTTGTTCATTTATGTATTTATTTAGAATTAAACCTTTGAATATATTGTGCAAATTTACCTTAAATTTATCTGATCAGATATGTCTTAATAAATGTCATCACAATCTGGACAGCTATCCTGTCACTGAACCTATGCCAGCTGACCCGCCCACAGTAATTTAAAAATCAGTGAAACTGTACAGTCTTGATATGCAACAAACCAAAAAAAGCTCCTTATGATATTTTCTTGCTGCTTGGTGTTCATTGGCTTCCGTGTGCCAGCCGACTGGCGGTTAGTGTGGCCACTCGCACTTCCAGGGCTGAGATTTGGGGGCTTTGAGGCACTTTCCCATCTTCTCACACCCAGCTGGGGCCCAGTTCTGTCAGACGAAAAGATGCAGTCACCTTCACACCTCACCAAGCTCACACAGTCACCAGCACCGGAGCTACTCTCCTGAGCAGAAAGACAACAAGACCTACACCCATTCACAATGTCTAGTGTTCCTCAAGACACCACTTGAGGGCACTGTTGCCACACCAGTATAAACAATCACACCATAAATTACCCCGTCTTTTCAGTGTTACAGTAAGGCATGTTAGTGTCTCATATTATATAGTCCCTTACTTTTTTAGCCAAATAAAACCTACAAAAGCTCTGAAATTATGACAGAAGCAGTTTAAATCTTAGAATCTCAGCACCGAAAAGGTCCAGAGATTGCACTGCAATCGAGATTCTACACAATAACATACCATTTAACACAGCAGAGGAAGAAAATATTTCAGGTAAACAAAGTGCACACTGAATAGCAGAAACTGCAAGCCTGGAACAATGAGTGTCCTTCCAGCTTTGTGCTGCGAGGGCTCTCTGAATGTGTGCGCTCCTTAAAAGAGTTGGGAGAATGAACAATAGCGTTGCGGGAAGCTGAGAGTTTTAGCCTTTCATCTTTGAGAAGGCAAGCTACCTGACTGCAAGGCTGTTTTTTTTTACCAGTTCGGTAAATCCCATATAAAAACACACACTTTGTGGATTATTACATGTAGTGGTCTCACCATGACAGCCAGGTCACACATGTTGAGTTGGGGTATTCCTGGCACCAGGTCTTTCTTGTGCTGCTCAACTACTGGGGAGAAACGCTGCAGAACAGCCTGGTATTCGTTGCTTAGGACACTGTCGGGAGAGACCACAGAGGAGAGGGGTCAGTCACACACACACACACACATACACACACACACACACACACACACACACACACACACAAGCACATTTTTATTTATGTCTGTGTTATTGAGCCATTTGTGTTTATTGTATATCTGTGAAAATTCTTGTTCTTGTCTCCCAGTGTCACTGTGTTACGTCTAACTGTTGTACTGTTACCATGGGCCTGAGAGAAATGCAATTTCAATCCTCTGTATGTCCAGTGCATATTGGAGAATTGACAATAAAGTTGACTTTGACTTTGACTTTGGATAGGAGATGGTCCCTGAGCCCAAAACACACTAGATGCTTGGTCAGATGTACAAAAACACAGCATAGGGCACACTGAAGCTGTGAACCGAGAGCTCAGGCAAGAGCGTACCTCACATAACAAAGGGATTCAGTCAGAGCTTTCTGCAGAACCTGCGTGCACGCGCACACACAAACATGGACACTCAAACATAATACATATAATACAGGGTTATTAGCATGGCGATACCAGAAAATACATTCATGTTTAAAGTACATTCATTCATTTAGCAGATGCGTTTCTCCAAAGAAACTTGGATGCCCATTATGGCAAGCAACATTAAGAGCTGACAACAAGGGGTAACCGTAGGCAACAAAAAAAAGTCAATCGAAGCACAGTTTAGGTTCAACAATCTACATTCTAATATTCTCTGTGCAATCATGGAGAAATTCCTACCAAATTTGTATTACATTATTGCACTTTTCCTTGGTTACAAATGCACAAATAAACTGAATTCAAAGACACACACACACACACACACACACCTTCCCTTGGGTACCTCTTCAGCAGATTTGTTTGTGGTTTTCTCTCCCCCTTCTCCATTATTTGTTAAGGAAACCAGGAGGAACCCCTGGGCTTTATCAGATTTAGAGTGTAAAACGAGGAGGTACCGCATGTTTCAAAGGAACGTGCACTCAAAAGGACCTGTTAATGGAGCAGTGTGCGTTGGGCGGGGGGGGTGTGGAGGGAGGGACTCGGCATACAGATCAGAAAATCTCACCAGTGCAATTACCAATTACATCCCCTGACACAGGCGCCCGCTGCACCTGCGGCCGCCTCCCACCCCAACCGGCTGTCCCGCCCCTCACTCTCTGATTGGCCCCCGGGGAAGGCGTGTGCATGTGTGAGGTGAAGTGTCAATTAGTGTAATAACCCCGGGCCCTGTCCGGCTCACACCTCACCCCCCTCTGCCCCAGGCCCACGCCGTTCCCCCAGAGGGCCTGTGGGGCTTCCGCTACACAACGGCACCTGCTCCTCTCTCGCCCTCATACGGTGCCTGCTTTCACACCCCCCGCCCCTCCTCCCTGCCCCCCCTCCCTGCCCCCGCCCCCGCCGGGATTTACCCCTTCGCTGGTCAGAAGGATCGTGCCCACTCAGCCTTTGTGCTCTTAATGGGACAGATGTAGTCTGGAGTGAGGTCTGCCGGAGCAGCGAGGTCACTCGCACTTGATACGAGGGCTCGTAACACCAGAAGGGAGTTTCAGCACACGGTGGCTCAGTGCTTCACTTTGGCATGATCACTTACAGTAAAGAATGCTTATGCTTGCACATCATCAGCGTCATTCCTTTTAAACACTTTGACGTCAGGCAGCAATGGCTTTTCCTCTGTAAAGTCTTAAAATGTGTATATTTCACCCTTTTACAATATCACAAATATTGGGGTCAATGCCTTCAGCATAGAGAAATATTATCTTGATCAAAGATTAGTATCTCAATATTATCTCAATACTGCATAATTTGCCATGATTATTATTATTTTTTTAAATGGCTACTGAAAATATGCCATTGCAGCTATAAAGTAAGGCCTGAAAATCCTGGTTCAACAGAAACACCACAGAACAGAGACAGAGGCTGAGGTATGCCTTAATCTGTATATATAGCCTACATACTACATACTATGCAGACAAACCCAACAGTAAGTGCCCTGACACTGAGCCCTCCAACAATAATCAACATTAACATGTTTATTTATATGCCCTTTCCAACACATGGTGAAAAAACCCACAGTCAGCATGGTGCATTATTACAGCCCTTCCCCCGAATGCAAAAATGAGGAATGACAATAACACTAAATGCAAATGAAGTCTTTTGATTTATAATGCATAACGCCCAGGGGGAAGGGGGCATTGCTCAGGTGTGCAACTGTACTGATTAGTGATTCATACCCCCCATTATTACAACACACACTCACACACACACACACACCCCTAATCTTCCCTCTCATGACACACACACACACACACACCCCTAATTTTCCCTCTCATGACACACACACACACACACACACACGCACATACACACACACACACACACACACACACACACACATGCGCACACACACACACACACTCATTGCAGGCGTAGAGAATGAAGCTGAAAAGACAATCAAATACCTCTGCCCTTTCTCTGCCTCCTGTGGAAATTGAGCAATTCAGTGAAGACTATTGATTGGGAGCTGAAGTGCTTGTCGACAGCAGATGAGGCCAGAGTGAGCCAGAGGCATGCTGGGATTTAAGTGTTCACCGTACAGTGACGCACATCTGATGCCAAACGAGGCAGGGGACGCATGGAGAGGGGTCCCTCGTGGATATTAGCGGCGGAAGTGCTGATCTGCTAACACTTTCCAAGTGTTCCTACACCCTTCACATAAAGTGAACGTCTGCTGTAGTGGACAGAAAGCCAGGCACAAGCGAACATTTCCGACCGATGAGAAATATCAAAGCGATTTTCCAACCCATTCAAAATTTCAACGGGGCTGGGACGACGGGCAGGTATCGTGCCAGGAAGAGGCGCTTCTTTGTCGCCTGACGGTAGTTTGCTCTGGAAGGGCTCCCTGCGCGGAGAATGTGTGGGGGTTTTCGGGTCCCATTTGGGGCGGCTGTGTCGGGATGCAGCTGAACTGGAGGCACGCGTGGCGACAGGCCCTACATCATCCTAAAGTGGCTCTTTAAGCGCGGACAGTGAGTAATGACCCTTGGCTGGCCCAGCTGACCGCCTGGGGAATACAGGTCCAGCAGGCTGATAGAGGAACTGTGAGCTGGGTGGTGGTGGTGGGGGGGGGGTGGCTGGGGGGAGGGGTGCAGGCACGGGTCTGGAACAGCATGATCCCCTACATACCCAGCAGAGAGGTGCAGGAGGACCCACCCCTTGCATGCCTGTACCACACACCTGGGACACGGCCAATTGAACACTCTGACAGCGGTATTGATTTTTTCCCGGGGTCTCGGGTTCAGGAGAGCAAAGAGGACGGGGGGATTAAAAACTGCATTAATGTTTCATTAGTACATCTACCCGTCTCTGGCTGACTGGGGGAGTGAGTGAGGTACACACAGACACCCATTACTGCCTGATTGTTGCATTTGTTATGCGCTTTCTGCTGCGACACAACAATCTTTGTAATTCAAATAACACAAAGTGAATTCAATTCAACTGAGGGGGGCAGTACAACACCAAGTACTGCGTGTGTGTGTGTGTGTGTGTGAGAGAGAGAGAAAGAGAGAGAGCCAGGAAACCCAAAAAAAATCAAGCATTTACAGTCTGAAAGCTCAGCTGGAAAACTGTCCCTTAACTCCCATGTCCTTCCCCTTATAGTAGAAGGCTTCAAGTAGAATAGCCAACTTTTAAGACACTGCTTGCAGTCTCACAAGGCAGCATTTCGTCCGCCAGGCTTCAGCTGTGCGGATCGATCTTTACTCCTCATTCCAGCTCTGAGAGAAGTGGATCAGTATTGATCTCATAGATTCTTCCTCCCCCTCCTTGCACAGACATCTACTCATATCCTTTAAGAAACAACCCGGCTACAAGTGATTACTCACGGCAGTGACTGGGGGATAGGCCACTGTCCCTAACCTTTTTGGGCCAGCTGACCCTTCTCCTGCTGGGACTATTCCCTGGACTCACCTGATTGGGTACTTCTCTCCAGGGTCCCGCCCCAGGTGGAAGATGAGTGGCTGCAGGTTGTGTTCCTGTTGGGTGTGGGTGGTCACGCCCACCACTTCTTGCCCAGGACAAAAGTTAATACCCTGCATAGAGGAGACACACACAAAATAAAGAACTGCAGATCTAACCAACCGCATAACAGAATACACTGCTGGAAAGTGCTAGTAACAGATAACCCTTTTTCACTGTGCCAGATTAAACCGTCCTTGAAAAAAAAGAAAAAAAAAAAAGATCCAATTAAAAGGCTGGATGGAAGCAGTGCACTGTGCGAGGCAGAATTGTCACCTGCCGTAATGGCACCACTACCTGATACAGGAGTTCTCTCTGCAGAGGTGAGACGAGGATCGAAGAACAAATGTACTGAGTGTGAGAGAACCGCAGGTTCAATGCATAGTTCTAAAAGGGCAACTTCGCTGTGAGATTAAAATGTGATTAAATGTGTTGTTCCTTGCCTTGTACTGATATCCATATAGAAAAGATGTTCCTATGCTTTTTGAACTGAGAGCACCAGCCAGTTTGAAATCATTATGCAGTTTCATGGAAATAGCCGTAACTTGCTTAAGGCTATTTCACCCTCACACAAAGCCCAGAATTCATTGTTCCATCTCCTTTTCCCCCAGTGGACTGCAGCAAAGTGCATTTTCATAATACATCATTACTCATCCTTTAGAAACAGTTATTAATCACTTAAGCTAAGAAATACTCCCAACACTCAGCTAAGCTGCACAGTCTACCCATTATATACTAACCTTGTTCGCATCTTACTACAGAATTTGAATTCATATTCATTTTAACCATTCACTAGAATTTGCACCCATAGGCAGGTGGAGAATAGCCAGACATGCATGCTGGGTACTGGAAACAGACAGGAGCAAAGTGACATGGAGCAAGCATACTGTACTTTCAGCTGAAACATCAACAAAAATTATTCAGGGAAGGACCTGACCGTGGAAGGAAATGGAGATTTTGCATCCGCAACACTCTTTTGTTGCTCCTCCATATGCCCACCAACTGAACATAAAAGGTGCAGAACAAGTTAAATTTCTAGATTATCTGCAAAGTTACCCTTAAAGGCCTTATTTCACTATAGCCTGTGCTTCTGGGACCCCTGTGCTGTCTGCAGATCCTGTGTGATAGCTCCACAGAGGGATATGTCTTGTGCATCTTGAGAACGGCTGGCCTGTGTCAGCTTTGCACATGAGATGCTCCCCTGCCTCTCAACCCCCTCCTTCAACCACTGGGCGGGGCTTTGACCCCCGCACAGACACAGACACACTCATACACACACCAAGCACATACACAGACACAGACACACACAGCACCCAGCACTGCACATAAACACACATGCACATCCATCCGAATTCACATCATTCATGCACTCTTGCATGCTAATGCACAGCACTCACACATATACTCTCTCTCTCTCATACACACACACACACACACACACACACACACACACACACACACACTCACTCACGCACACACACACACACGCCCTGCGCTCTTGTTGCACACACACCCCTGCGTGGCCCCTCTGATCTGGCCTGTGATGAGGAGTGTAAAACACCCTAATCCCACGGGGCCCAGGGGCTGCACTCCTGAGCCTTTTCCCCCTGGACCCACTGAGGCTCCGCAGCAGGGAAATTGAATATTCGCATTTCTGCAGAGTGCCTCGCATTGGCATTAATAATGCAGCCAAAGCAGCACAATGCGCCGCAGTTATCGCCCGCAATCAGAAGATAACAGTAATGTGACGTGGAATTGAAAAATATCATTCAAGCGTGACGAGCGCTTTGTAGCATTAATCCCGAAGAACCGGTTATTCCCAATTTTAGACTGGCACAATCTGTCAGAGAATTGGCCGAGGTCAGACACCCTTTTCTGCCCCTCTAGATTGATGTGAGAGCTTCTTTTCCTTTCACTGCTTTGCATTAAATACTTAGATAAGAGCCCATCCAGCACTGAGACCCCATTTTAGCCACTGTTTGATGAGGTCAGATTACTATAAACGCTAAGAGCTAAATAATGTAAGTTAAATCACGTGTGATCACAATGTTTCAATTCACAGAACTTTTCCGAATTGGTGAAGTTGCTACATTACATTTCAGTATCTTAGCAGACGGTCCGATCCAGAGAAAACGACATGACTTAACAGTTTGTACATGCCATCCATTTATACGGCTGGATATTTACTAGGTTGATTTGGGTAACAAGGGTACAAGAGCAGTGGGCAACCTGGGAATTCATCCAGCTGCATTATAAGCCCTGCTCCCTACCACTCCAACATACAGATACAGACATGTCATGAACTCCCTTGTTTTTTTGGTAGCAGATCATTACTGTCCATCTCCCATCACCACTTACGGCTCAACTGATCAATGGCAGGGTACAACGTGCAAGTCGTGACTATTCAACGTTTATGACATATAACATTATACCAGAAGTTATTATAGCATAGCATTCAACTGGGTACAGTGTGGATTGGGTCCAACAGAAAGGCTCTCCCCACAGGTTAGAATACTTCCCATCATCCCCAAACCACCAGAATGTGCACCGTGTCATCGCCATTTGATGCAAGTCATTCATCTCCAAGAAATTTCTAATTTTACACACCGCTGATTCACACGGTACTCAGAGGAGCACCACACTTTCAACAGCTATTAAGCTGTAATTTCAGGCAGGTTTTGAAAGATTTTTCCCAGTAAATCATTCCATACTGGACTCCTGAGCGGTTCAATAGTCAAGGCACTCGCTTTGAGTGCAAGCTGAGCTCTTTGGTCTCAGCCCTGTCATCATGATTGTACCGTAAAATAATATACATATCTATTATTTCTATAAAAATTAATATAGTAATTATATCAAAATATAACCCACACATAACTGCAAATCATGTGTGGAAGTATATATATATGTCCATATATGTCCATCAGCATCTATTTCATCACAGAGAAGGCTGGTAAAAGAGATCCAACAGGCCGAAACGCGGAGGGTCGCAGGTGAACACGGGGCTCAGAACGCACTCCGCTCCATCCCGTTCTTCTCCTCCGAGGAGGTTGCGACCCCTAACGTGTTAACTGTCTCAGAGACGCCTCTCCTTCCTCGGCTCCTCAGACCTGTCTTTCCGGACACGTGGCACACAGCAGCTGATCGATCGGCAGCTCGCAGGCAATCAGACGGGCATTATTTGCGAAGTTCCGCTCCAGTTCACATGGGCTGATAAAGAAAGCTGCTATTGATTCGGGAGCCCTCCAGAAGAGAGCAATTTAAGCGACTGATGGGGCTTAAAACAAACTCCCTCATTTGGAAGAGAATGCTCCAGGGTCTGGAGGGAGAGGGAAGGACTGAGTGTGTTTAAAGGGTTCGAACATGAGAATCAGCAATAATTCCACGGGAATATTGCCATTAGCCCCCTGCTAATAACAGACTGCTCAGAAGGGGGGTGCTTAACAAACAGCTTTCTAGTGTCATTTCCCCCTTCACAGTCATTATACAACACTGATATTTCTATTGAGGTAGCAGAGGAGCCATCCACCAAGGTGGGGGATATAAACCATACCAATACTTTTACTTCTGTACCAGGTTAACCCATTTTCAAAGACATCAATATGACAGCTTCATCGGGCCACATAATAATGGACCAAACTTGGACCATTTTGCATTTTTCCCTTTCCTTTTTCTTCTTCTGCTTTTTCTCTATCTTAATTTTCTTGCCTCATTAAATCATCACAAGGCCTCCAGCAACCCTAATAACACTTCTCACCATTCATCTCTCCTGTATTCACCCAGCAGCAATCTGTTCATTGTAGCTGATGGCAAAGTCTCAGAAAAACATAAAAACTTTGCTGCCAAAAATTTCCAAACGTACAACCAGTACACATGAGATGCAGTTTTAGCCAATAGGACACATCAACAAAAAAGAAAGCACAGATGGCCCCCATCTTTGTTCTGCATGAAAACAAGCTGACTATCAAACCAAACCAATCAGCCAAAATACTAATGCTATTATATAATACAGCAATACAATCTGAAATGAAACAAATACATTACTGAAATATATCTGGCATTTTCAATTTAAAAGAGGTATTGTGTTGAAGGTTACCAATTACACAAAGGTTAGTCATGTGCAGTGCAAAAAGAAATGATACCTCCTCAGAAAACATTGTGCATACACTGAGTGATGTACGTGGCTGTTTTGTTAAAAAAAGAAAGATAAAACTTTAAAAAAGAAGGATAGAAGCTGACCACTTCATGAAACTTGGTGTGCACTTTTTTTTTTACAGTCAGTGGTTGCCTTCGAGAGAGAGAGAGATGCCCTCCACGACCCCCCCGAGTTAGTCTCTTACCTTGTTAAACTCCTCCCACGAGTTGCTCCACGTCCAATAGTGTGCCTTGTACTGCCCGACCCTCACTGCCATCATCTCGTTGCCGCGGTAATAGAAGATGGGCCTGTTGAAGACAAGATGGGATTGGTGACCACCGGATCCATCGGATAAGGAGTGGCGGGTGTTCCCTCACGCTAAGCTCGGCTGGGATCCCCCGTCTCATCCTATTACGTGCTCGGCAGAGCGCTTTATCCACTCCGGTGGTCCCTCCCAGGGGGACTTCCTGTCAGCTCTTTCCAGGAAGTCAAACCCTCTCCCCCAAGCCTACAGCCCTATTCCAAGAAATACAGTATAAAACTATCCAAAGCAGACACCGTCAAGGGCAGTTTGGGTAGAGGTTACAATTTTAACTGTGGACCCTTCACTGGACGCTTCAGTGCTTTGTGAATGGACTGAGGGTTCCAGGATGTGCCAAACCAGAGATTTACCAAGCGTGGTCATTACGTCACATGACTTTTCAATGACAATGTTACATCATAGTATGTGCTGTTGTGCTTAGCAGACTCTCTTATCCAGAGCCAGTTAGACAGCTAGTACCTTGCCCAAAGGTAAAAAGTGCTCCAGTTGGGTATCAAACTGGGTATCAAACTATACAACACCACTGCCTGTTTAGACAGCCAGGTGGCGCAGAGGAGGACCTTACCTGTCGATGAGTGAGTTGTTGAGTAGAACAGGGGTCAGATCCAGCCCATCGATGGCCCGGTCATCTGGGGGGGACAGTCCTGTCAGGGCCAGGCTGGTGGTGAACAGGTCCATGACATTCCCCAGCTGGTAGCTGACCTAGAAAGGAAAAGAGCTCATTACAAGAATGAGAGAAGACTGAACCACATCCACAGGTCTTCTTAAGACATATTTTATGAGTATTTTTATATGCTTAGACACATCATTCACGTGATTCAGACAGATACTCCGTGTTCAAGCTCAGATCACAACCTTAGCTCGGATTCATTCTGGTTTTCACAGCTTCCACTTGAGATCTCAGGGGATACGATAGAGCACCATCAGGTACCACGCAATGGAAACCGTTTAATTTGACGAAACCTTGGTGTGAAGCTCAGTTGTGAGGGAGGGACAGGGCCGAGGGGGAGAGGGCCGCGGTTACCGGGAGGCGTTTGAACCGTGATGCTTGGCAGCACACAGACACCAAGGGATCCCGCTCCATGCGTGAAACTGAACACGACAGCATAATGCCGCGACTTCAACACGTGTTCCCATGAAAGCTCGCCTTTTTTTCGGGGGGAGGGGGGCTGGTGTCCCAGTGAGGCGTTGCATATTCTCAGCCTCCTCTATAATCTGCACTTCCAGGTTTATTATAAGCCACACAAACGTCTCTGTAAATTAGGGAGAGGAGAAAAAAAAAAAACGGGAGCAGAGCTGTAGCCCGGCTTTTTTTTTATTTTTTTTTTTTTATCTCGCTCTCCCAGCCCCACCGAAAAAAAAAGCTTATTTTATTTATAAACTTTGAACCGTTTTCAGATAAAATGCTATTTTTTCCCTGTCATCCTTGATCTTTCGTTCCATTCTCTCCTGAGCGGCCCTTTGAGGGAGACGGCGTTCTCGCCATCAGATAGCGCTATCAGCCGAGAGCAGCTGCCGCCGCCACCGGCCTAGGCGCTGCTATCGCCCGCCCGCACACCGCCAGCACAGCCAAAATGAATTCCTCCTCTCCCCACAAGCCACTGCACCAGCGAGAGAGGGCCCAGGCAACATTCCATTATCTGCTTAACACACACACACACACACACACACATACACACAAAAAAAGGAAAAAAAAAAATCTGAAAAAGAGAGAAATCAAAGCGGACAATTAATAAAGCTGACTACTGGCTACCACCAGGAACACTTATCCTCGTACATAAAGGCACAAAAAAATGTACATTTAAAAACTAAATATCTGAAAGAGTTACCCCCCCCCCCCCCCCCACACACACACACACTTCCCCATTTACTTCCATTTGACTTTGTCTTTCCCTCCATTTCTTTCTTTCCTCCGCTCTGTCGTGGCTAAATCCTTGCGGTCGTTATCTGACGGCACAGGCTCGCTATCCCTGTCTAATGCACTCAGGCGCTGTCTCTCGGCTGATAAACATAGCGAAAGGGATTGTGACGGTAGCTTTGGGGTGACAGCACCAGCGCCCACCCCCCCGCCACCCCCCCAACTCCCCCTCCTGTCTCGGAAGCCCTCCGTCACCAGTGGAATGTTGCACGTATTCCAATTCTGCATCGACCTCTCTGTCCTCCTGCAGCGTCTTTCGGACCCTGAGAAGGGGTGCCTCTTTGTCCCCTCTGTGTCGCCACGGCCACCAACTGGATAACGAATTGTAATTGCGATACAACTGCAATCGGAATGAACTGTAAGTTAATCAAAGTGGTGAAGCTGTTTTCCGATCACCCCTGCCTCTCCACGAATGAAGAGACGGAAACTTGTCAATTCGGACACATACGGAGACTTTGTGAGGCGTGGTCCTTGGTGAGGGTCTGCGCTAAGCCCAGACTTGGAGATGGGACCTCTGATTTGGCACACATGCACACCCTTATCATTATTTTTTGTGTGAAACTTAGCAAGGGCACTGATAACAGAATGCAGGAGGGGAGGATCTGACGGAAACAAAGAAATTACTGGCTAAGGAATCACAGCCTCTCCACTGACACACCCAGGCAGACAGCACAGACTCCAGATGCATGCGTTCTGAATTCAGCAGGTGCACTTGCCAATCTGTCCTGACTCTGTCACTTGACCCGGTCGCAAATCACTGTATTCATCACATTTCCTCTGCAGAGATTTTCCAGACCTCCATCTGTACAGGACCAGGTGTTATGGGGGAGGGGTGGATGGGGGGGCAGGTACGACATGTACGCAAGGAGAGCCGGGTGACTCACTGGCACTGCCAGCTTGCCCCCCCCCCCCCCAACTCCCCACCCCCACCCCCCCCAAAAAAAATCTTGTCCTTTATCCTGTACGCCTGGCATATTCAGATACAGAGGCCCTCATTACAGCTCTATCCAACCTCAGCAAACACACAAACAGATTAGCCGGTTAAGCCTCTCCCAAATCCCCCTCTCCCTCGCCACTCTGCAGCGCTATCTGCGCCCCACAGACCCCTCAGATACGAGCCGGGGGCCGGGTTTACCTCACCCACGGCCTCATTCCTCTGCTCCCCCCCCTCCCCAAATCTGCCCCATGTCACAGCTGGCCCTAATACAATTAAAAGTCATTTAGCAGAACGCACTGGCTTAACGGATCAGGAAGGAACTATTCTGAACAGCCTTATGTGGTGGTGGTGGTGGTGGGGGGGGGTGTCGGTTTTGTGCTGCTTGAAATTGTTCCAAAACAGCAGTCTTACATGCGCACATGCAAGACAGCCCTGATTTTGAAAATTTTAGCATAATTACTTAAACACACCTGCACCACCCAAAAACTTTCTGGCTCCCTCAAAGGTTCTTCAGAATGATGACCGTTCTTAATTAACAAACCCGTCCACACTGACACAGAGATGAGAGCACAGGGGCTTGCCAAAATCCCTGCGAAAATCACTCTCGGTGTGATGCAAGTCCCACGGTGGGTGGTCTGTGCAAGGGGGGTCCGTTTCTATAGCTGTGTTGTGCGTTCCTCCTCACCGAGGGAGACTGCTGGGATCTGAGGAGTGGCTCAGACTTTAAAGGCCCTCACCTTCCCTGCGGGGATGTGTCCCGGCCACCAGGCGATCGCCGGCTCTCTCATCCCCCCCTCGAAGGTGGTCTCCTTTCCGCACAAGAAAGGGCCATTGCTTCCACCTTAGGGAGCGTCACAAATAAAAGCGCAGACAATTACACTCACTCAAAGCAGCAGGGAGTGCAGCACTAAACACAATTACTATTGTCATTTATTTGGCGTACATCTTTATCCGAGGCAGCTTAAACAGTTTGCAGTGCGCATATTATCCATTTACATAGAAGGTTAACCTCCTTGCTTGCGGGGACAACAGCAGTGTCTCCATCTGAGATTAAAATCCACAGCCTTCCAGTTTTACAATCCAGGTCCTGTGACACTGTGCCACATCAGTAAAATCACAAGAACCTTCACAACAAGATGCAGAATAAACATGCCAAGACAGTTCAACATGAACACAGCAGAATTACTTGGGGAAAACAGTGGAACACCCTTACTTTGGTTGGGCCCAGACATGACCGCTGCTCCGTTGTCCGAGGTGAAGAAGACGAAGGTGTCCTTGGCAATGCCAAGCTTTTTCAGCTCCTTTAGGATCACCCCCACACTGTGGTCCAGCTCCATCACAGCGTCGCCATAGCTACACACAAAAGCAAGAGCCAATCACAGCGTGCAACCCCTCACCCTTTACCCCCCCTCATCACGCCTGACACATGACTCCCCCCTGAACCTCAAATCCAAATGTCACCTTGGTTAGAAGCTGAAATTACCCATAAGCCAATTGATGTTCACTTGTTTTGAATCACTCTCAGTGAGCGGAAAGACAATGCACTGATTTATTACGACGCCCTTTCTGGAATGCCTGATATCCCCCCACACATCCCATAATAACTCCCATTCCCAACACCTGCATATTGCTCTCCAACTGTGATACAATTCTCTGTCAACACAAATCTCATTAACTATTCTGAAAGCTGTCTGCTTTGTAAGTCTTGAGTATGGAGAGTGATGGAGAAGAATACTAAGCACACTGAGTAGAGAGCAGAAATTCAGCCTTTCTCTCACATTCACTTCACAGTGGAGAAAATCTATACTCCCGACGCTGTAAATAGCTCCACACATACTTGTTGAGAAGGACTGTTTTTGTCTAATTCTACACACACCCAAATCAGGTTTGCTTTTATGAGACCAGCTATTCACAGAACAATGATATCAGGATAAACAATGGATAATGACACATTTGCTTCCCCTACGGCACTTCTGCAGTAAGGCCTAATCAGAAACGCGCATACCCCCTCATTCACTAGTTCCTGCGCTATGAGGTGCACAAAACAACACAAGCCAAAAACACACAGAGAGTGGTCCCAACAGCGTTAAGAGATATGTTTTTGTATCACACCAGCAGTACAAAGGGGCTGAATTCTCCACCTCTGAGATCTGTATGCTTTGTGAATCAGAAGAAAGCTGCTGCAATATCTGGTCTCAGTTTCATCATATAGAAGGTGCACCTTCTTGTTTAAAAAAAAAAAAAACTCTTAGTCCTTAATAATGATTGGTGTTCAGAGCTTACCGCCCTCTCTGGCTCTGCCCCAGGAATCGTTTCGAGGCGTAGACCGGCGCGTGAGTGGCGTCTACGGCCCAGTAGAGGAAGAAGGGGCGCTGAGTCAAGGCCTGAGTACGCAGGAACGCCAGGCTCTCCTGGGACACAGGACATGGCAAGTGTTACGAATATTAAGAAATATGAACTGAAGAGAAACAGTTACATTTGTAGGTTGATCTCCCTCACCTGTAGGTAGATCTGAGTGAGGTTAGACTCCCCAGTCTTCACATTAATCCCAAACTCTTCATAGTACCTGGCAAACAAAGGGTTAAGTCTTCCATTACATTTCATTTGAGAACAAAAACAGTTTTCTCAGAGGTTACATCTGTCAGGCTCACATTAGATATTACATCTACAGACATACCGTGTTATGATTTTTAAAAAAAAAGACTTGCATGACTACCTTTTAACTAGCCTAGTATGCACCAAGCTGTTGGATTTGTACATGCCATAGGTTTTGGTCCATGTGCCAAAGCAGGTATGGAAACAGGAAATGAATGCATGAAATTTGAATTTTGCACTTATGCCAACATTTTACTCTACCAGGGTTTTTTTTTTTTTCACCCACAGAACAAAACATTTACGAGGGCAGAACACAGCGCAGTGATGGAGCGCGTGGTTAGACGAGCTCAGGAGCTGTGTCATGCTCCGGCTGCTCCAGGTGTCCACGCACACACACGCAGCGTCTCCCGGGTGCGCGTCTGGCCAAGGCGCAGGTAAGGCAATTAAACTCACGGCTGAGCACAAAAACGGCTCACCTGCTATCGCCAGCGACCCTGAATGCGCATATGGTCGGATCCGGGGGAAACAAACGGCTGGAAAACGAGACGCACGGGCGCAGCTGGTGCACAGCGTACAGTACGCAAGGAAAAAAAACTCCCTGCTCATTCAGGGGAGCGGCCAGCCCAACCGAGCGGAGTGTGTGTGTTTCTGTGTATGTGTTTGTGCATATGTGCGTGTGTGTGTATTTGTGTAGTCTGTTTATGTGTGTGTGTGTGTGTATGTGTGTGTGTGTGTGTGTGTGTGTATTTGTGTAGTCTGTTTATGTGTATGTGTGTGCGTGCGTGTGTGTGTGTGTGTGTGTGTATGTGTGTGCGTGCGTGCGTGCGTGTGTGTGTGTGTGTGTGTGTGTGTGTGTATATGCGTGAGGCATACCTTCCCACCATCTGGGAGTTGTTGTAGACGGGGATGTTTGGCCGGAAGCTGTTGTTGTACGGCCCGAAGTGGCAGTTTGGGGCCCCGAACCATCCGTCAAAGCCGTGCTCTAGGGGGAGGTGCTGCGGTCTGTGGCCAAGATGCCTGGGAACAGCCCAGAATACATAATGTACTACACATGAGAGAACAGTAATCATGGACATCACCATCATCACCAGCACCGTTATCATCACTGCCACCATCATCATGCCCAGCTTTATATCCATCTAGCAGAAAGGACTGGGCAAAGCACACAATGGTGTGTGGCCAACATGCACTTAAACTTCTTCTTCCGTCCATTCTCCATCCATTCTCTGTCCTCTTTTATCATAGCTACCACAGACAAAGCCTTTAAGGCATGGAGCATATGCTTGTGTGTCAGTGATCTTTTTAATATATACTTCATATATGAATAATAATAATAATAATAATAATAATAATAATAGGAAATATTCTTATGTACCTTCAAATGGTAGACCATGTGCAGAAACACATCTTTGGAACTAAAGAGACACTTCAGAAATAATAGCTGCTGTCACAATATCCTAGAAATCTGATCTCTAACCTTCATAATGCATTTTGGAGCACGGACCAGACTATCAGGGTAAATTTGAAAAAGTTGTGGTAGCAAGCATTTGCGCATTTCCTGTTATATAGTTATGAAATAAACACACACCACTTGCCAACAATCTTGCTGACGTAGCCCATCTTCCTCAGCATCTGTGGGAGCAGGATCTCATCTTTGGAGATGCCTCCTACGATCTCCTGAGGCGTGTAGGCTACAGCAGACAGGGCCGGTACAGAGATTCACATGAGATCACATGGGGTGGCAGTGTAGCATAGTGGCTAAGGAGGAGGACCGAAAGGATGCCAGTTCAATTCCCCGCTGGGGCACTGCTGCTGTACCCTTGGGCAAGGTACTTAACCCCCGCAATTGCCTCAGTAAATATCCAGCTGAACAAATGGATAACATTGTGAGAAAAAAACTAATGTAAGTCACTCTGGATAAGAGTGCCTGCTAAATGCCAAGAACATAATGTAATACAATGAGATCGCAATCAGAGGTTTTCTTCTCCCAGTCAAAGCCATGGATAAAATAAGGCGATGTGTAACGCAGTCACTCATCTACCGATGTTTTCCAGAATTCCACTGTGCGTACAGTCTGTCTCAGGGTGAATCATCAGTATTTTTTTCCTGAGCATGCTTCAAAGCCATAAAATATGCCTTGCAACTGATATGAATGGACTGCAGATAATAAGGCCTGTTTCTTGCTATCACGGACTGAGCCGGCCAATACTCAGCACAGGCTGCGGGCAATGGAAAAATAAATGCCTCACAACGGTCAGTGGAAAAATATGACAGGCAAAACCCATGAAGTGAGAAATTGTGAAATTTACTGAGGTTTAAAATGATGGCAAGAATACTGAGAGAGTCAGGAGAGTGACAGTCCATGGATTCTATATGAAGTGCGGCAAGCTGGCTCAACTTATTTCTTCCTCTCTGGTCAGGCAATGTGGACGAGGGGCTCACCATTCCTAGCATGGGCATTGGTGGTGTAGAATCCATTTCTGACAGGTAACCTCCCGGTCAGCAGCGCTGCTCTGGCTGCAAAATATATAGTCATTAACGACACAAACTCTTTGAAACAGAAAACCATTTCAACTCCATGCATCCACTTTTAGCAAGACTCTGCTGCTGTCCCTTGTATGTATCTTATACTTCCTCCAATATTCCAAACCCATTATACGGGGGGTGACAGTGGCTCAGGAGATAGAGCAGTCGACTGGGGATTGGAAGGTCCCTGGTTCGAATCTGGCTCATCCTGGCCGAGTGTCGAAGTGTCCTTGAGCAAGACACTGAACCCCCAACAGCTCCCAGTGGCCAGTTAGTAAGCCTGTATAGCAGCCTCTGCCACTGGTAGGTAGATGTGAGGCATATAACTGTAAAGTGCTTTGAGTACTCAAATGAGTAGAAAAGTGCTATATAAATGCAGTCCATTTACCATTTACCATTATATGTGAGATGCTGCTTGTATATCATTGGCTGCAGGGCCACTGTGAAAGAAATAACTAAGAAATATAACTGTCCAGAACCTTCCAGGTCATGCTTTATTTGTCATCATTGTGCTGCACAATTGATGTGGCATGCCTTGCTACAACAGGGTGAAACTAACTGGTTCATCAAAAAAGCTTCTCGGCCAATGCAACCCCCTAGTTCTGTGCTGGATTCCAGAGGAGACTGGCATGCTGCCAGAGTAGCGTTCGAAACACACCTTGATGACCGCTTCATTCCTCTGCATGGCGTGACCATAAAATGTATAATACATTGTTAAATACATAGAAAGATGGAAATATCCTTTTTTTTTTAAAAAATTATTTAACCTTTATTTCCTCAGGTTTTTCCCATTGAGATTAAAATCTCTTTTACAAGAGAGACCTGGCCAAGAAAAGTAGCACATCAAGTTTCAGACAAAATAAGCCAACATAAGCATAAAAAATACACAAAAAAAGACAAAGGACAAGTAGAAAGTGCAAAGAACAGCCAAGTGCAAAAACAATGAATTTCCAGCTAACAAACATTTGCAATTTCCAATAGACTGTTTCCAAACTCTTCACAATAGCTTTAAATTCACTGAGCGTGACCAAGTTCTAAAGTTTTAACTCTATTCCAGGCAGAGGGTGCAGAATATATAAAGGCCTTCTTGCCAAACTTGGTGCGAACTTTAGGAACAGCCTAAAGTTCGCACCAAATTTGGCAATCTGTGAGATATCTATGGTGAATAGATAAGCCTTTCGAAACAGTGACACAATGGTCAGTAAGGGCCCAACGTGACCACAATGCTGACGAAAAATGAACCAAATGTCATCCAAAGTCATCATGTTGATGACTGTTTAAATACATTCATTCTTGTGAATTAACTCAGCATCGGAAATGCTCCACCTTGAAGAATGGTCCTATATCCTACAAGAAACAGCTCAAAACTCAAAGGATTGAAGCTGTTCTAAAGGCAAAAGGTGACCCAACTACAGTAACAAATATTCATATATTTTTATTTCCTGTTTCCTTTATTTGTCTACACCCCATATATATATATACATAAATAAACAAAGGAGCCTGATCCTACTCTGATTACAATCTGATAACCTAATCCTCTAATTTAGCTGTGTAAAATCACATACAATAAATTTACAAATTTATATACAGTGGTAAGGACCTCTCTTCATGATGGTAATACAAAAGGTATCATGAACATAACTTCGTCAATGTCCACACATCTCTCTCTCTCTCTCTCACTCACACACACACACACACACACACACACAATGAATAATCGATTACGTCTTATTTGCTTAATTATTAATTAGGAAAGAAAAAGGGCCTAATAGTAGATCTCATTTACATAACAAGTTTATTCAAGTTCTTAAATGAGGTCTTATTAGCATATTTCAATAGTGTATTATCCTTATTACCATAATGAGTCTTCGTCCTGCTATCATCCAAGGGCACATGGCTTAATATTCTGAATTATTCATCAAATTGGAAGAGGCTCTTTTTAAAGAAGGATCCTAGTACCTAGAGTACAGTACTACTAAAATCCCCATCTCAAATAATTCTACTCTCAACTTCTTAATACTGATTGATTACAAGGGACTGGCCATTGCTTCCCATTTGCTGAGCTGCAATCCCCCTCATTGCCTGGGCCTTGAAGTATAAATGCACAGAGCAACGCAGTCAGAGAAAGGTGACCCCAGACACTAACTATGTCCCTGCCATTATCAGACTGCTATTGCCAGATGTAATGGGATGAAGTGGGTTAGATTTGGTTTTGTCCTGCAACCCCATAATACCCACAGTAAAATTTAATGAAACAGCGTTGGCCTTCTATTACTGTAATGTATTTATTAGTGTAATGTATGTGAATGTTACGTCATTTCCCACACTACAGACGCATACTCACATGGGGAGCAGAGGGGGTTGGCAGTGTAGAAGTTTGGGAGCAGCATCCCCTCAGCAGCCATGCGGTCTAGGTTTGGGGTCTCCTTCGAGGGCTGGCCGAACACCCCCAGATCGCCCCACCCCATCTGTGCATGAGAGGGATTCGTCAGCTGAATGTCCTCTTCCCCCATCGCCCTCATTTTTAAATACTCAAAATTTTACCGAATGCAGAGTAAAGCAGAGACTTTGTCACATTACATTACATTATATCACATTACATTACATTACATTACATGCATTTAGCAGACACTCTTATCCAGAGCAGCTTCCACCACAAAAGAACAGAAGTGTATTCATTCAAGCAGAATGAGCAGCAGCATCAGACCAGGCTAACAACACTCTCAGACCGGTGGGTGTGAGCCTAACACTATTCAAGCCCAACCACAAGCTAACCTGTGATAACCTGACTAGACAGTTTATAAACTGTGAATCCAAGTGATGAAAATATCACTTCCTCACCCATAGCAGATGGAGCCATACCAGGTCTTAACATCAGCAGATTAATGGATGGGAAGATGAGGTATGTTGGCATCATCCAATCAATGTACCAACCTTTTCTCAGCAAGACTCAGAATGTCTGAATACATGTGTCTAAAGCACAACATGTGTCTAAAGCACAGCTCAGAGACATGTCATGGTTATTTATGCATTACTTACTTGAAAAATAGGACAACGACTCATGTATGACTAAGCGTCAATAAGCGTGCACTGCATTGCAGAAGTTAATACAAACTCACAGACGGCGGCACACTGTTCATAATATGTGCAACTTTAACTTTAACATATTCCAAATAGTTTCAACAGTTGTATGGCCTTTACAACAGTGAAACGCCGATTTTACAGCTTGTTAGAACTTTTCACAACCAACTAGCTGGTGAAAATAGTAGGGTTCAGAAGAAGCAACAGAAAATCGCTTACGTCATCCATAAGCATGATGATAATATTTGGAGTTGAGCCATTTCTGAGCGTTTCTGACCAGCTGCCACATGTAAAAGTAAGGAGCAGAAGTGAGATTCTTTGAATTAGGTGCAGACCCATTGCTGCCCCAACGGCTAAGAGAAATATGTCATGTGACAGTTTATGCAGGAAATACAGGATGATCATATGAGCTTTCGGATCACGTGAATTAGTGATGAAAATTTGTAAACAAACAACGCACAAGATGCAGGGCACATGGAATAGAACGCAAATGGTTCAGCATCTTCGGGGTCACGAATATATTGTCATACAATCACGTAAATGTACAGTAAAATGCCAGGATAATACTCCCTGGTATACAGGAAGGAAATGTTGCGGTGCCTTTTATTGTCACGTGACGCAGGTCCGTTCAGTGTTCCAACATGGCGGTGTGTATTGCAGTCATTGCTAAGGAGGTACGCGAAAATGTATTGTTTCGGCAAAACAAAAAAAGCTTGCGGGCTGATGCACGATCGGAGAATAGTCATAAACTAGTAACTGTAAAATTAATATTAACATATTTGGTGAACCAGCTTGGGTACTGCTATAGTGACATATAGACCATTAACGTTAGCTACTGCACTGGTTACGTAGCTGGCCCGCTAACTTGTTTAGCTACTTGCATTGCTGTCATTGTTAAATTGATAATCTGACTGACTAGCTACTTATATCTAGCAATGTCTCTAGTTTTTTTTTTTTTTTTTATGACCCATGTGTAACGTCAGTTGTGATATGGGTAGCGAGTGATACTAGTGGCTTGGCAGGTGTACATTACGTAGCTGGCTAGCTAGCCAGGTATGCGGCTTGTCAATATATTTGGAATGATGCTTCTGTTCCAGAACTATCCCCTGTACATCAGAAGTGTTCCGACGGAGAATGAGCTGAAGTTCCACTACACGGTGCACACTTCCCTCGATGTGGTGGAGGAGAAGATATCGGCGGTGGGAAAGGCGCTGGTAGATCAGAGGGAACTGTACCTTGGACTGCTGTACCCAACTGAAGACTACAAAGTGTATCCTTCAACAAGAACCCCTCAGATAACACATTAGCCAAACTTTTTAGCGTAGTGGCAACATTCCTTAGCGAGAGGGACATTCTTGCTTTACTGCAGCGAGTGAAAGTATTTATGGTTTAGGTTAGCACCAACGTTACAGAACAGAATGAATGAAACAGTGAATTGTAATGCACTTTTCTGCTTGGAAAGAACCAAGGTGCTTATTTTAATGTTGTATTTAAACTTTTAAACTGCTTGTACTGCTTGTAAAAAAAAAAAAAAAAGATCCAGTTAATCTCCTTCACACAGTCGTCAGATATGGCTACGTCACAAACTCCAAGGTAAAATTTGTTATTGTAGTCGACTCCTCGAATACATCCCTGAGAGACAACGAAATCCGTAGTGTAAGTTTTGTTCACGTTCTTGTATTTATACAGTTTGTATCAATCGTGAGCACTGATACAGTGCCCATCAGCTGCAGTGTAGCATAGTAGAAAGGAGCAGGGCTCGCAACTGAAAGGTTGCTGGTTCGATTCACCACTGGGGCACTGCTGCTGTACACTTGGGCAAGTTAGTTAACCCAGAACCACCTCAGTAAATATCCAGCTGTGTTAATGGATAACATGTAACTCATGTTAGTTGCTCTGGATGAGACAAAAATGATATAATAATGCATTAGGACTCAGGTTTACAGGTTTACCTAGTAGCTGGACAAAAGTATCGTACATCTTTTACATTTCCTTTGTACAGTCATGCTTACATTTATGTGCTTGGGGTAGCAATGGGCCTGCAGTGTGGCAAGTAACCCAGAGGTTGCTAGTTTCATTCCCTGGTGGGGCACTGCTGTTGTGCCATGGCATAAGGTACTAAACCTGCACTGTCTCAGTAAATACTCAGCTGTGTAAATGGATAACAGAAAAATGTAAGCTATGCAAGTTGCCCTGGATAAGAATATCTGCTAAGCAAATGTAATATAAGTGATGATGCCATGGTCCTAATTGCTCCTCTTCCACAGATGTTCAGAAAGCTGCATAACTCCTTCACAGATGTGATGTGTAACCCTTTTTACAATCCTGGTGACCCCATACAATCAAAGTAAGGGACATATGTTAATTATTTGAACATATTTCCACCATCATTATTACTCTCAATACTGATATTTGTATGATTTTTTTTTTCTTCAGGGCCTTTGACAGCATGGTGTCAGCGATGATGGTGCAAGCCTGCTGACAGCTTAATTACCGGATCTTATGTTGTACATATACCCCTCCTCCCTTGTTTTATATGTATATTGTGTTGTACTGATGTCTTCAAAATAAAATAAAATTAGTTTTTTTCCTGTATTGGCAGTTTTTTCCCTCCTCACATAACATTTAGCATCTTTACAGTCAAAATTAATTCCCTGCCCTGGCTGTAGGTCAAGTACAACTCCAAACAAAAAACTCCATGGGCTGTTTTATTTTTTATTATTCACATTTTTCAGTAAAGAAATTCTGTATGAAATATATACAATGAATTTATGAACACAGAACATCACTCTTCACAAAGTAACAAAACAAAAATATCTGACAATCACTTGAACTCCAAGGCACAATTGCCCCACTGCCTCTAAATACTGATATTTTTCAATTTTTTAAAGAATACAATGTAAACACAAAATTGAAACAGTAGACTTATCTCCTGGTTTACATAACTGAATTTACCAAACGCCCAGTGAGATAAATTTGGATATACCTGCTCTCCAAGAGACAATGCTGTGCTCCTAAATTCTGCAGCATTCTTTTTGCTGAGATCGTACAGTAACACCCACGAGTGCTTGTGTTCACACAAGAAATAAAACATCTTTACTTTATTTTCTTCACCCCACAAACTTATGTTTTGGTAAGGCCAGAACAATGGCTGAACTTCTAGTCTTCCTGAAAAGAGACAAAAATGGATGAATTTTGGGAGGATGTAAAACAAGGAAAAAGAGGAGGCAGTGGTGTAGTCTCTCATAGTAACGCCTTTGTAATGACAACAACGTAAATGACTTATTCACTTTCAAAAAAACTGACTATTGGGTTGCTGGGTTGTCAGCGTGGGAAAAGTCACTGGATCATGCTTTACAGACAGGCTCGAGGTCCAGGAAGTCCTGTACACAGTTTCAGTCTGAAGACAACTTAAATCCTTGCTTTCGTGATTGATTGCTTGCTTGCTTGCTCGCTCGCTTCCTTGCTTTCTCCCCACGCCTCAGAGACTCAATGAACAACATTCAACGCATTTTAGCTCAGAACAGGCAGGCATTGCGTTCAAGTGGAGGTCTACACAGCTTTGACTTGATTTAAACCGAGAGAGAGTGAGAGAGTATGGGACAAAGCAGCTGGCCATCTGAGCTCACACTTACTTCGATGGGCGAATAAAACACTGAAACATCCAAGAGCCTCCTTTCTGAGGTCGGTCAGGGCTGATGCTGGTGTTGAGTTCTGCTGGGGCCAGGGCCGGAGTCGTCAGTAGGCGGGGTTATCAGCAGGAGGCAGGAGTGCCGTTTGGCTCCCTGTTCACGGTGCTCCGGGGCTCCCCAGGGCCTCTTCCCAGATGGTGGGGCGTAGGGGCGTGGCAGAGCCGACCTGGTGGAACGGCAGCGATACCTGCCCTGAAAACCATTGAATCTGGACGCCCGGAAACCTCGTCCGCGAGATCGCCCCCCTCGAAGGCTCCCTCTGTCGGTGGTGCTGATGCCAGGCATGTTCGTCCTTTTCGGCAACACCTGCAAGTCAAAAGCCACACAGTCATGCAGTTATAAAAAGCTACGCGTTTAAGGTCCTACTTTTACCTACATCAGTAACACAGACATTAATTCATTGTTTTAAGTTCATCATATGATTAAAAATATAAATCTAATGATTCATACTGATGCCTGTGACAATGTTGCACTGTGGTATATATTACATTGGATTACTTCAAACCAAAGGCAGCAAAGGAATGTTATTCTTATTCAATACAATTGTACTACATTTTTAGTAAGTCATTCACAGCAATTTTCCTACCAATCCTCTAATTGCTTCAATGCAAAACTGCCAAAAGACAACAACACTGTGTAGTGATGCTGCATACAATTGATTAGCAATGCTAACCAATGCTAACCAAAACTAACCAGTTTGTTGCTGTGTGGTGACTGGATTTTTTTTTTCTAGTTTTTCCATCTCTAAACTCGACCTCACCTTTATGACTCTGCCCCTGAAGAGGGTCTCATCCAGGGTCATAGCTGTCCGCACAGAGTCCCTGTCCGAAAACTCGATATATGCAAACCTGGACAGAGGACACTCATCTCAAACACCATCACAAAACATGCTAAAGTTTTCTTTAATGCACAACTCAAATCAAACGATGCTGCATGGTTAAGCTTATCCTCAAATGCTGAAAACATCCCAAGTCTGTCAAAATTCACATGATAGAAAATGTTTTAAACAATGACGACCGAACTGTGGTTGTACAAGCCTGTGGCTCTTTAACACGGAGAGGGGGCTCACCCTTTAGGATGGCCAGTGAATCTGTCACACAGAATGGTCACTCGATTGACAGGGCCGCAGCCATTGAAATGGATTTCCAGCTCATCCGCTGTTGCTCCATAGTCCACCTGTTTCGTGTTTATAGAGAGCAGTCACAACCAGAACCAGAACCAGAACCTCTCTGGCACTACTGTTACGCATGCACAGGATAACAAACATTTTAAAGGCAAGCGATTTCAAGCAACGGCAGAACGACTTTAAGGTTTTCACGAACGCACGTGCAACACAATATGCAAAAGGTGAGGAATTCTGAAGGCGAGTGTCCTTACATTGCCTACGTAGACCGATCTGTTGTCAGCATCCACCCTCTCTTCATGTGTCATAGTGTAGAACAACCCTGGGAGTTGGGAGAGAAGACAAATGTTAGAATGCATCACAGGGGCTGCATTTAAAAAAAAAATACAATTTAGCAAAATGTGTCTTTCCTCTCCTAATTCCCACTGAAAACTTCATTTAAAAACCTAATTTAATTTTGGATTTGCTGCCACATGTTAATTACTCATTTATGATGTCATTTAAAAAAAAAAGACACCATTCAACAGTTTTCTCTTCATTCTCACCCGTTGTGATGTTTAAGAGTTAGGCGAAGATAACACTATAACAGCATTCACAGAAGACTGTGCTGAAATGGTTGAATCTCCGACATCTGTTTTTTTATTATTATTTTTACCAAAGGGAATCTTACCAGTCCATTACATTAAGCCCTAGAGAATTGCATTGCTCCTGGGTACAGCTGCAGTGTCCATCTGGTCCTAATCCATAACCACTGCTCCACACAGCTGCTCTGTGATCAGGTCCTTGTGAGATGAGGGCAGCATCAGTGTGGTACAGTGGTGAGAAGCAGGATTCATAACCCAAAGGATGTCAGTTTTATTCCTAGTTTGGACACTGCTGCTGAACCCTTGAGCAAGGCACTCATCCCAAACTGCTTCAGTAAATATCCATCTGTAAAAATTACAAAAAGATGCTCTGTATGCAACTGTGCAAAGCCTCTCTGGATGAGAGCATCTGCTATAAGCAAACGCAGTGGACGTGAGGATGCTGCGGTCTGTGCACTCGGGCGAGCACAGAGACAGGAGAGGCTCATCTGAAGCACAGCTGCTGCTGCAGAGGCAGATGAAACTCACCTGCCTGGGGACTACAGAGAAGCTGCTTCTCCGGGTCGTACTGCACCTCTCTCAGCTTGTCCGCCTCCTCCTCCATCTCCAGCACCCGGGCTTTAATGGCCTCCAGCTCCTGGAGGAACAGGGTCAGGGTCAGCGAGAGGGAACAGTTGGGACAAGACCTCTGGTCAAAAAGAGGACATCACAGACTTTGGAGTGCACACTGGTGGTCCTTTTTCTTCTCCCAACAATAAGCATACATGCAAATGTTGCCTGGGGCATAACAATATTACAAGGCTGCACAACAACATTACATTGCACTCTAGGGTTTATATGTTGTTGCTGTCGGGCTGTTATGACCGGTACGTATCCAAAAACGATGTGCAGAATCCATCTAAAAACAATCGTCGTCATGAGCTCCCCTTCCCCCACAACCACCCACGGACACAGTTTGAATGATGAATTCGAGAAGTACCGTCATAATTAGCAGCGTTGTACAGCACTTACAGCGCTAAATTCAGTTCAACGATATCTGAGAGACTCCGACTTATTGCCTACATTTGTAGTTATACCACACACGCACGCAGCTACATTAGGCCTGCCCAGATCTAAACGTAGCCTTTTTGCTAGAGAGGCAGAGACACATTTTACACAAATGTACACGGCATGAACTAATAACAGCGAGTCAGGGTTGCAATCGGATATTTTAGCTGTCCAAAATATATCACGCAACATCAATGCTGTGATGAAAGAGCGAACGCTCAGGCTGCGAGAAACCGAACAATGGGCATTTACCTCTACGGTCCATTTAATGCATGACGCTCTGCCGAGGATTTAATACGCCCGAAAACGGTGCAGCACATGAAATGCTTTGTCGCTTTCCTTACCAAAACGATTTCTACTGAATATTTGCACATACGTTTCAAGCAACAACAGATCCCCCCCGTGTGTTTTAAATCAAACGCAAAGGCACTGTACCGCGGCTTAGCAGCATCCTTTGATGTAAATCGATTGCCGACACGATTTGCAGGCGCGTCTCACACTTACAGGGTCCTCAACGCTATGATCTTTCGCGAACTCCACGTCTAGAAGCCGCAGTGTATCGTGTCTCTGCTCCGCCATGTCAAACTCAGCAGGCTCCAAAAACCATGCCTGTAACAGCCCCCGCTTCCACCCGTCCCTTTTTCCCCTGATCGATTCCCGATAGGACGGGTTACACCGCGAGATACGCCAGTGCAACAGGGATATTCCGAACAGGATAAATACGTCTTTTATGTGCGAATTTACGCAGCGTAGGTCTGGATGTCGCCTGTAAACTTGGGCTTTTCATTTGGGGAGGAAACAGACCATTGAAATCGCATTTACTTCTGACGAGGGGAAGAGAACCCTGTCAGTCTAGATAATGAGGGGGTAGACCGTTTCAATCAGTGGTCACCTGTGGGTCACGTGCTGTACCAGGTGCGCCGTTCTAATGTTCAATTGTATAGTGCACTAAAACTCTGCGAAATGTTTATTTTTTGTGTCAGTGGCAGAATTGCTGCTTTTTCTAGCAGCACCCAGTGATCCTTAAAGGTAGACCCTGAACTGTGAAATTAAGGTAATAATGTTTCGACATTGGAGATCAGGTAATGTATGCAGACTGTCTGGGAGTGGTCTGTGAAGATAAAGTGCTTCTAGCGTAAATGAAGCAAACGTAACTTCCCCTGGGCACAGGTGCAACGCTGACATTTGTGCGGTTAATCATGCTGCTGCTTACTTGCACGTTTTGTCCAGTTGAAGCACTAGATAAGTCATGATTATAGTCGAATGATGGGTTAGGGTAATGTGTTGCGCCCTTAAAAAAGGTGTCTTTTGTTTGTAAGGACGTGGGCTATTTGGGATCATTTCATATAAACGGCCAAAATAAACTGAACAGCACAGTGGGCTTTAGACTGCAAATATACCCGTAGCTGTCATAATGCAGGACTGGAAATGGTATTCCCAATGCATAGCTCCAGGTTTTACTAGACACAGGATCATTCATTGAGTGGTAGCTGTCTGTTGGTGGTAGGCTAACCTCCTTCTCATAAGACCTGGAGTGGTTCCATTTACTTGGAATTAAGAGTGCTATTTGCATCCAAGCAGTGTCCCTGAGTATGCCGTGCTGTTGAATGCTTTTTGTATCCCAGCAGTGTCCTTGAGTATGTTGTAGAGTCTATAGTCATATAAAGCTGAGCCTTAGTTATGTTCTAGGTGGTAACAAAGCAACTGATTTTCATTTCTGCTTGGGTTCTTGATTATTGAATGGGAAAAAAAAATATATCGAAGACCTGGTCAGTGATCATCCATGACAGGCCAGAACGTCCGTGCTGTCATGAGCATACTACAAAAGGCTAGAGAAATGTACTCTCTTTTGTGAAACTAGACAATGAATAAGATTCGGAAAAAAGAAACCAGGAGACACAGAACAGAGTCATATTCATTTTTTAATTACACAGATACGCAGCTCAACACAGACAATAACCTGAATTAGAATGTTTACAGCTTCACATATCCAACATAGCCCACGATTAGAAAGGGACATAGCAAAAAGGGTTAAGCATGCAAGAAATAAATTAAACCCAGAGCTCGATTCTCCTGGCACAGTTCACTTTTTTTCTAGAGAAAGATCACAGGACCTTTGAAGTGGAACAGAAAATATTTTCTTCAACACACCAACCTTCCTACAGAAACCTATTTTTTCTGTAATTATGTATTGCACAATACAGTATATAATGCTTCCCTACACATATCAAATCAAACCTTCATTTGTCTAAAGTACTTTTTTTTAAAAAAGTCCCTAAAATGGCTTTTGAGTAACCAAGTGGTGCATCCACCAACTTTCCACCAGCATTTTTATCAGTGCCAGGTTTACAGTACAGACCAAACCAAACCAGCGGATCAGGTAACATGTAACAGGTAACATGCATCCACTGTTTTTGGCAGAGTGTGTGTCATTGTAGCTAAAGTCTCCCTTCCTCTTCCCTTTTAGAAAAAAAAAAACCCAACAAACAAACCACAGCGTCTTTCAACACATCTGAAACAAAAACTGAAATAAAGTACGATTTTGTTCTCAACGTGGCGACATTCTACGCCAAAAAAATGGATGAGTCAGCCCTCCCGCACCTGCTAACAAAAAATGAACAATCACATTTATTTATACCAGCCAAGGAAAGCTGGACATGAACCAGGCCTTCCTTTGTGGCTTTATTTCTGAAGCAGTGAAGCAGTCTTCCTCATGTTCTCATCACTGAACCATGACTAGGTGGTAAGGGGGTAAAGTACAACAGCTCACTGTGTTATTAAAGAGAATATGAAAATTTATGTATTGTTAGACAGGGACCCCCCTCCTCCCTTTCTATTCGCCCCAAACTGAAAGGTTGATGTAATCCTTCGCTCTCCCCAAAGTTAACACTAATTTCCTGACCAAACCCTTGTCTTTAGCATAGCCAAAGAGTATAGAAATGGGTAATGGATCGAACAAGCTGAAGCACATAAAATGTTGTACAACTCCAGAAATGAGGCGTCCTCTTCTAAAGACAGAGACACAGCATGAAGATCAGAGACACTCAAATGTTGCACATGCTTTTTTTTTTGGTTAGATTGTGAGACAAGATGGTGACAGATCAATGAATTGTACTTTGAGCTTAAAATTAAGAGGCCAGCAGACAGACAAAGCACATCTGAAATCGCAAAGAACATTAAAATGTCATCCACACTGTTGAATATGCTTTATTTTGTCAATTTCTTCCAGCACTGAGAGGTCAACCTGCTTTTTTATGGATCCTTGCTCTGAATTTTACAATAGTTCTGCCTTTGATGTTTAATTAAAGCTTAGGGAGGATCAAGTGGATTGTGTCATTGAGTTCTTTTCAGTCTTGAAAAGGAAATATATATATATATATATATATATATATATATATATATACCCTCAATGTATTTAACCCTTCCTCACTCAGAGTCTGGTGGAAGTCTATAAAAGCTGCATGCACCGTAAAACATTGCGGGGGAGAAGCCACAATGTTCTCAGCTGTGGTCTTTTGATTCGAAGAAATAAGCAATTATGTGATTCAATTGCTTCAGTGAACAGATGAGAAAAGCTCTACTGGTTCACCCTGTCACATATCCTGGGTGTCTCATTGTGCTTTCAGCCAGTGTCTAATTTAGATGCTTTGGTTTAAAAAGGGTAGTTGGTATAGAGCTGTACTGTCTCTGGTCTGTTTACAGCTTACTGGTCACATCTACGACCATGCAAAAATGCTTTGGTCTGTGCTTTTAATTATTTTGGATGATAAACGGCATTGCAAGAGCTGAAATACAGATATTGACATGAGAAAAAAGGATACTTTGATCCAGAAAGGCTCCTCTCCATACTCAACCTTCTGTCCTAGCCAGAGAGCAACAAACCTGTCATCTAACATTGGAAAAAGGGGTTTCTCTTGTCCTTCTAAGGCTACTGCCAAATCTGGCCTTGGATAGCAGAAAGCAACACTCTGGTATTGCAGTTAATTTGCCTGCAGACTTAACGAGCATTGATCACAAGGAAATTTAATTTGAACTGTGATTCATATGGGCTTGCATATTTTTCAAGTGCAGATAGGTAGGGTCAGCACCACACGATCCAAAAATAGTCTTGAATAAGGTATTTAAGCACCTTCTTTTTATTAGCATAATCATTTGTAAGGGTCTGTTGATTTAACGATGCGGTAAAATTGAAAAGCCTGTTCTTTTTTTCCAAATAGTAATTAATACTTCTTACATATCACATATATTATTATAACTTTAAATATATTATCTTCTGAAAAAAAAATACATAACACACACATTATCTTCTGAGAAAAAATGATCAATTTCCTTCCTCTTTGAGTGCTTTAGCTTGCCTTTGCCACTTCCTGGCTTCAGGCATAAGGACCCTCCTCAGACACACATAAACAAAAAGCTTTTCGCTGGGGAATTTTTCAGTGGGTTTGCTTGTCTGCTAGCAAGAATTTTTCTCTCAGAACTGAGTGATGCGTCTTTATTCTTTATTTATTTGCTGCACATT
Organism: Megalops cyprinoides; assembly: GCF_013368585.1. Classification (NCBI taxonomy): domain Eukaryota; kingdom Metazoa; phylum Chordata; class Actinopteri; order Elopiformes; family Megalopidae; genus Megalops; species Megalops cyprinoides. The sequence goes on from NC_050595.1 coordinate 4,713,959, forward strand.
TTTCCAGGAATGGCCACCCACACAGGTCAGTGAGTACTCAGAGGTAGCTATCGATACCAGCTAGAGGAGGATAGGGGGGGGGGGGGGGGTCAGGATACTGAGAGGGTTCAGACACAGACAGGAGAGAATCAGAATGAATGCAATATTTAGGTAACATATAACACATATATATGCTTACTATACAACACACACAAAGAGATGCAGGGTACCTTGCAGTTAATTAATCACATTTGCAATACTCTATATATTACTTTTGATTATGAAAAATATGAAAATAGACAATGTACATGTGATAAATAACAAGGAAGGCTAACGGTCGATGCTAACACACGTCTCTTGGTATCTGTCTTAGTATGTTCTTCCATTCTTTAAATCTGTACAGATGGACAGACCGCACGGTTAACAGCTGAGAAAACAAAACGGGTTTAAGTTTGGTCCATTTCAGAGGTACAGGTTTGTGGCCGGATCATTTAGGTAGGTTGTTCTATGCGTTATCTCTGTTTTGAAATTTATTGTTTTTGTCTGTGGTTTTTGACATGGATTTTCAAAATTATTACGACACAGGTTCTGTAGCCTGTAGATGAATGTGAATTTAAATTATGTTGTTTATACTTGGCTATCATAAAAGACATTAGTCAGGAAACATCCTCTTTGACGAAGAAGACTGTCCACCATATCCTCATCAACGTCTCAAAAATAAACAGGTCAGAGGCCCATGAAAAAGGATAATGGATATTGAATTTGTTGCAGAAATGAGAGATTTTCACAGCTGATGTGGGTTTCCCAGCGTAGATCAGCAAACAGGTTTGAAATTTTGAGCTGTTCAGAGTCCTACTGCACTTATTGGAGACTTACTGCAATGGCGCTAGGGCCCAATGGATGGCAATATTTCACACAAGATTCAGATTCCATACCCTGCATGCTTCCAACAATGAACTAGAGCTGATTCAGCTAGCTTTATGCCAGTCTGGTTTCAACATTGGGTCAGTGTGAGAAATCTCCTGGTCTTGTGTGTAGCCAAGTATCAATGGGTAGACGGACCTATCTGTGTCACAAAAAAGTCAACCATTTTTTAAAGATGAATACATCAATCAAAAACGTGCAGTTACTTCTTCCTCACTAAAAAGGGGAGTGGAGTATGCCAGCACATTAATAAGCTTTTTTTTTTGCTCAAGTAATCTACGTGGGCAGTAATTCCCTCAGAAAATCGACTGACTCTTCCCTATGTATTATCTAGATTACCCACACAGCGGATTTTGCGAATATGGAAAAATGAAAGGACAGGAAATGGAGAGATTGAAAGAAAAAAAAAATTGGAGTCTAGACTTTATACTTTAAAGGTTTCTCTTATTTGGCAAATACGTTTTTGGACCTCTTCTGATACTATATACATTCACATTAAGCTGCTGTTATTTTTAAATAAATTTATATGTATATTTATATTATATATTTATATATGTTACCCAATGGGCAGTAGCTGAGGTTTCATTCAGTAGCTGAATTCTCTTTTCATATTGCACCTCCGTCCTCTCACTGTCTTACAATGCGAGCGTTATAAAATATTCTACATGAGCATTTCCTTTTCTGAGGGAGGGTGATCTCCTTCAAAAGACACAGCAGGGACCGTCTCTACTGAGTATCTTTACTCCTGCTCCAAAAGTTCAGCCAAAATCTCTGTGGCTTTTTCTCAGGAGCGGTCTGGAACACTCCAGCAACCCAGGCCCCACGGAGACAAAGGCATATTGTCAAATAAAAAATAAATATTATACAAGCAGGTTTGATCCCTTCCCACATATCTGCTTGGCGGTTCTGTCTAGGAAGGGGGAGGTGGACCAGAAAGGGTTGGTGCTAAGGTAAGGACACACAGAAGCGGGGGGGTTTGGGGGGGGGGGGTTCAGGAGGGACAGAGAGAAAAGAGAACCAGCTGGATACGAGGTGTTGTCATGCTTTGGAAAAAAAGAGGAGGAAAATGAAGTTGAGACCCACTGAAATGTCTCTTCACCAGAGAGCGACACAACAACAAACAAACTAAAAAAAAAAAAAACAGCAGCTCTCCTGTTGTACAATGCTTGCCAGGATGTTCTCTTTCGTTCTTTGTTTTCTCGGGGGAGACCTAGCATCTTTTCTCTTTTTCCTTTTGAATTCCATCTCATCGCCATCCACAAAGAGTCACCGTCGATCAGTCTGTCGTCACTTTCTGTCCGTTTTCATTGTTGGCGTGCTTAAAACTCGACACACAAAGTCTCCTTTTTCTTCATCACTGCAGAAGCCACACTCAGCCAGCTACAACACACTCTCTTTACCTTACTTTTCGTGTTTTGTTTTTCTTTTGTGTAGCTCACTGCTGTCCTGCAGTCCCTTTGTCCTTGAGCATGGACAAGCTGCTGAGAAGTTGAAGTAGCTTGCGTTTGGTTACAAGATGAGTGCTTCTTCTTGTCTCTTATTAACTTTGGCAGTGTAATAAAAATAGAAGGTTTGGATTGTGTTTTTTTTTTAATTCATTTGGATTCACATCGGTACAGAGAGGTGAGTCCGGTGTAGATTTTCTTGGCTCGCTAGCAAGGTAGTTAACGGGTTATTATTTTTTTTATTATTATTATTATTATTTCTCTAGAATTTTTGGGCTACTCTTTTATTATTGTATTTAAAGCCAAAAATGAAAACACTTAAAGTAATCCTTTGTCAAACAAACAGCTTTCTTACTGAACAGTTCCCAGGGAACTAGACAGACCATCCATATGACTTTTGTACCCCTTGTTGGGGAACAGGATGTCCTCCTTGTTCAGCTAAGGAACAGAGTGCCACAGAAGATTGCTCCAAAGGCCAGACACATCAAGGAACCTGTTCTCTGCAATAGCTTCAAATGGTCCATACTGCATTTGTATATGCTGGGGCAACCGCAACATCCCACTCTTCCTTAAATAACATCCCTCCCTTATGTAGTTAAATTCATAATGCAGGAGCCGTCACTCTGACCAAAAAAAATGCACTTCTGCTGAAACAGGAGGGATCTGAATATCATGCGCACCCCCATATATACCTCACACAGTATGTACAGGGCTTATTTTACTACAGTCAGGTGTTGGGCATGCCTAGCATATGACAAAGCCAGCATTCATTCAAAGCTATCAAGGCTCAGCTGTCAGCTGTGTGGAGGTTGTTCTTGTGTCTTGGCTATAACAGGAGGTCCAGTCTAAAAATTCCTCTTAGATTTTGCAATATGCGTCAGAGGCAGTCACCAGAGTACAATGTTTTGGCTGCTTGTAAAATAAGCCCTGGTCCATGCTACACAGTAAAGCAGACATCCACACTTGTCTTTTTTGTGTGTATGTGTGTGTGTGTGCGCGCGTGTGTGTGTGTGTGCGTGTTTGCTGAGAGACAGAGAGGTCTTCAGGAGGTTGAGGAGTTGAGAAAACGAGATCTTCAGGTAGTTGGGAGGACGACGCAGTGTTTGCGGCAGTGTGGGTCAGCCGCCGCTCGGAAAGGACAGGGCATGACGCAGAAATTCCTCAGTTTCTTTCAGACGGAGGGCGCTGGAGCAGCAGTGGGGGATTCAGGGAGGGTTTGGGGGGGAGGAGGGGTCGGCGCAGCGGGGCGGCAGGCTGGGGAGTCAGCGGGAGGCGCTGTCGAGCAGGGCGGGTGTGGCCGGGGTGGTGGATCTGGAGGCACTGCTGGAGCTGGCTTCCTTGGGGCTCCCAGTGACGCTGCTGCTGGAGCTCCCGCCCGCCTGCCCGGGGAGGGACAGGGAGGCCGGCGGGGTGCCCCCCGGGTGCGTGGGGGGTGCGGTGGCGGACGAGGAGGAGGGCGTCCCCAGGGGAACGCTGGCGCCCCCCGGCAGGCCTTGGAGGCCCTGACCGCACACGTGGTGGTGCTTCTCCCAGTCCTTGTGCTGGCAGAAGGAGCCGCAGTACCGCGCCGTGTTGCAGCCACTGCAGGTCTCGCTGGCCTTGCGACCGCAGTTCCAACAGCTCTGGGGAGACAACGGTCTCAGCGTTAACCTTACGGACGCAACACAACACAACGACCTTAACGTCACAACAACCTTAACAACACGACGACCTCAACGACCTCAAGACGAGAGGCCCCGGACTGACTTTCTGCGATCCTGGCATTTAACCTGGATCTAGCTTATGCTGGTTTCTCACAATACAACAGTAGACCGCAATCACAGCATCTAAACAAACACTCATTCACAGAAAACCAATATGACGAGGCCACCACCGCTGTAATGAGACCGCAAGGCCCCCCACTGCTGTAATCAGGCCACTATTCTTGTGTAAGAAATAAAGCCAAGATGTCTTCTGTGCCTCAGTCTGACCGCAGCGCAAGCATGGCTACAGTGATTTAGGCAGGACACCTCAGTCTCCCTTAAATAATACAACAGCATCACAATGCTTATTCTCAGCACGTAGTCTGCAAGCAGCTGCAGTGCTCTCACATCTGGCCAGAGTGCTGTATGAGGGAGGAGGCCAGTGAGAGTGACGTGTGTGAGACAGTGAGCTGTGTGAGAGAGGGTGCTGTGTAAAAGAGTGAATGGGGTATGAAAGAGCAGTGTCTGTGACAGACTGCAAGGTTAAGGAGGTGATGTGTGCAACGGTGTGAAAAATTAAGGAGATTATATGCGTTACGGTGTGTACTAGGTTAAGAATTTGACACATGCGGCAGTGTAGCATAGTGGTTAAGGAGCAGGACTTGTAACCGAAAGGTTGCAGGTTCGATCCCCGCTGGGACACTGCTGCTGTACCCTTGGGCAATGTACTTAACCCACAATTGCCTCAGTAAATATCCAGCTGTCTAAATGGATAACATTGTAAAGAACTGTAACCTATGTAAGTCGCTTTGGATAAAAGTGTCTGCTAAATGAATAAATGTACATGTGACAGGTTGCTACGTTAACAAGCGCTCCCTCTCTAGGTTTGAAAACGGCTTTCATCTTGCATTTTAATCCAGTGTGTGCTGAAGGGTTAAAGATGAGCAAGTTGTGTGGTAGGCAATGATCTATGTTTCAGTGCACGAGGCTAAAGGCAGAAGTGCATGACAGTGCTTAGGGAAGGGAAGGCATAGGTGTGTTATGTGTGCTAGATAAAGTGTGTGTATGTGTGTTTCTGTTACAGGGACTGTAGGAATGTTGAGAGAGAGAGAGAGAGAGAGAGAGAGGGTGAGAGAGAGAGAGGGGGGAGAGAGGGGAGAGAGAGACAGAGGAGATGGTGCTCACCTCACTGGAGTCCTCCTGCTGGTTGATGACGGTCAGCGCGTCCTCAGAGGCCTGCCTCTTGGCCTCGGCCAGCGCCCGCTCCATTTTGGACCTCTCTGCCGAGATCATCTCGTGGGCCTTGCGCTCGGCATCGGACACGGCCTTCTGCAGCTCCGACATGGCCTGCCTCTTCACTTCATTCACGGCCTCCTCTGAGGATGTGGAGAGAGAGAGAGAGAGGGAGAGAGAGAGAGAGAGAGAGAGAGAGAGAGAGAGCGAGCGAGAGAGAGATAGAGAGAGCAGAAGACGAGGAAGACAGATAGATAGATAGATAGATAGATAGATAGATAGATGAACAGGAGAGTAGTGACATAAAAAGACAGAGATAGAAAGAGTAGGGAAAGGAGGGAGAGAGAAAGAGAGAGACAGAGAGAGAAAGAGAGGGAGGGGGAAAGATGGACACCTGTCAGCCCCCTCTGCTTCCTCCATCATTCTTTATTGAGACACTATAAGCTCTCAGCATGTTTCATCTCCACAAACAGATGTACATCATCCAACATTTAAAACACGCTGTCACATAAGTCTTAAATAATTCAATAAAACAAGTCGGGTAACAATCATTTCAAGCGCTGACAACAGCAGATGTCCCCAAAACTTTGTTTGCGGCCTGTTAACCCAATATTCTGTTTGGTCACATTTCTGATGCTTCTCTTTGTTTTTCTCAACGAACAGGAGTGAAACCCGGAAAAACGAGGAACCCCTAATGACTTCCATATTTTTACGATGCACGATTCTAGCATGGCATGGCAGAGTGCAGCTAGTGTGGCTTAATCATCTGTTCCTTGTTCCACAAATGCCATTGTGTTTGAGTGAATAGGCTGTGTTTTTAGAACGGGCAGGTGCGTGGACTCATTCACGGCCGACACTCAAAAATAGATACAGTGTTCAGGCCCCCTCAGGCACGTCAGGGGACAGACGATCAGCGTTTATCAGAGTATAATTGTGTCCTGTTCGTTTCATATTTATCACGATACTGTACATCGTCAAGGACTGAACAAGGACAAAATTACGGTTTTCTTTTCTGCGTTTACGTCCTGGCATGCATAGGGAAGGGCAGGAGGAAAGAGGAGAGCAATACGTTTATGAAATTTATTTGCATCATAGTTATTTTATAAACAATGTTAGTTTATTGATACAAATCATAGATAATGATTACAGCCCACTGAATGACAGATCAGGCTAGTATATTCCACACAGAGTGGGAAAGAGAGAGACAGAAAGGCTGTGGCATTAAGGATGTCCCTCCCCTTGCTACACTCAGGTAAAGGACACTCCCAGGTGATAGGGGCTGGGAAAAGCGTTGAACCTGGTCAGCTCCAAGCGCTGCACACCCCTAGATTATTCCAGCTTCTTTTTCCCATCTGGAGAAGGGACCAGCACCTTGTTTCTCTTTCCACCCAAAGTCCCATCAGAGGCCCCCCCAACGTATCACCCAACAACCACCCCCCCCAACCCCCCCCCCCCCGCAACCCCCCACCTCGAACCCCAGTGTGCCTGGGCGTGCTGTGCCTAGCAAGGGCTGATTTCGCCCTGAGCTGTGCGGGAAGCTCCAGCCTCCCTGCTCACTCGGCTGGAAGAGCACTTAGTATTCCGTCTGTCCTCTCCACACCTCCTACACGCTTATTTTTTCCTCCTTGGTCCTGTCTCTCTAACTCTCTCTCTCTCTTTTTGCTCTCCCTGTCTGTGTGCTGCACACCCCGGCCATTTGCCTGTTGGGCTTTAATGCATGCACCGCTACGATTAGTTTGCAAATTTAATTAATGTTATCAAGGAGACTCTGGAGCAGATGCTGGAGCAATTAGCGCTTAATGGAAAAGTCAGGGGCAGCAACATTAATGTTTTCATTCTGAAGGGATTCGGCAGGTTTCAGGTTTTTGCTTTTTTTTTTTTTTTAGCTTTCACACCTCAGATCTTGCTTTTCAAAAGCGCACTACTTTCAGATCTCAGTGGAGCAGGGAATGTGTGTCTTTTTAATTAAACAGAGTCAGTGTGGCCCCCCCTGATCGTGGGGGCTGCATAAGGCCAGAGGTGGAGCACTTGCAGAAACCCTGCATTAATAATACAGCACACACACACATACACACACACACACACACGCACACACACGCACACACACACTCACACACACACCTGCACGCACACACACACACACACACACACACACACATACACATACACACACACACACACACACACACACACACACACACACACACACGCACTCTGTATCATTAGTGGAGATGGGAAGCCTTACTCACCCTGCTTGTTTTGCAGCTGCTTTAGTGCTGGTGAGAGCGGCATGCTTGTCGAACCTGTATGAAAAACAACTGCAATTAAAAGGGCATTACCGCCGGTGAAAATGCAGCACAATCCGGGCAGACAACAGCAGCATCGCTTTCTTCTACCGAACTGTTGCATGACTGCATCATAAACAGCACTGGGACAGGGGTTGACATCTGAGCTGCACTTTGTATCTGTCCTAGGCTGTGCTATTTCTGAAATTAAGTGTTGTACTTGACCCAGGAAACACTAATATTCACCTGTGAATGTGCCCCCTCTGTGTCAGGCTGTGCTGGACTTGGGACATGCTATATGTGACCCAGTGTGTCTTAACTCATCCAGTGCCATCTGATCCAGGCTCTATCTGTTATATCTAATCTGGAGTGGGCTAATATTTCCTTCATTCTTTGTTATATTTGACTCAGTATGTGCTAATATTCAACTGCCATCACGATATATCTGTCCTGTGCTCCACTATATTATTTGACCTTAGTTGTACCTGACACAGACTGCGTTGTTTGACTTAAGCTGTGCTATAGTTGACACAGGCTGTCTCTTATCTAACAGGACTGTGTCACTGCTGTCACAGGTTGTGTTATGTCTAATCTGTGCTGTGCTACAGCTGACACAGGCATGTTATATCTAACAGGGCAGCGCTGTACTGTAGCAGCTCCGGATACATTTGTTTTTTTTTTTTTTTCCCCTGTACTTAAAAACTCATTTTGCTTTCCCACCAGACGGGCCAATTACTGTTCTTGTAAACACTCTCTTTAAGACTCCCAACGCTCTCCCCCTCCCACCCCACCCCCCGGCCCCCCCGTGCCCCATGGAGTCCAGTTAACCTGCGTCCTGCCTGCGCTGAACTGCTGCTGACTGCACCAGGTTACTGCATTTTCACCACACTTTTTTTTTTTAACTGCAGTCGTCTTTCATAGTGGCGACAGATGGAGAGCACTTAGTGCTAATGACACACGGGTTTTCCAGACTCTGGCCTTATGCAACTAGGCTACCTCCGCTCAGCTATCTGCCGTGAGGGGTTCTGTCCAGATGCGCGGGCTCTTACCAGCCTTCCTCCAGATCTCCTCTGGCAGATACCCGGAGGGCGGTCTGTGCAGAAAGTCCCGGTGAATCTCTGAAACATGAGCAGAGTAACAGCGGGTTCCCCAGAATGCATTTCACACTTAACGAGACGAGGTGAATCACACGTGGCGTGTATCAGTGTAAAACTGTCGCTTTACTGTGTCGCTGTAACTGTGGTATCTGGGGGAGTGGGGGATGCTATGAAAAAAATATAACAGTTTGAGTGGATGTAGCAAGCATCAGTAAATAAGTGGCGTAAAGGCTGTTGACTCTGTGTGTGTTCAGTCAAGTCTAACTGCCCACTTTCCCTTCATATTAAGTCAAGGCCCAATCAGATAAACACATTAAATAATAACTGTGATATAAGATACTGATATTTTTCTGTAAGGGAGACAGCCCTCGTTGCCCTGTTCAGAAATTATAGCTGATTTTCGACCTTTGACCTTTGCTTCAATTGATATTATTCATTCACTATTCATATGCTTCACTGATCATGCAGGCAGTGCTTGGCATTCAGGGATCTAGTGAGGGTTTGTGGCCCCATTGAGGATGTGTATGCTCGCAGCCTGTTGTCTGAAACAGCATTAATACCTAGGGGTTGTGTCTTGCTGTTGTTAGAGGTGATGGAGGAGGAAGAGGAGGAGGAGGAGGAGGAAGAGCAGGTGGAGTGGTGAGGACGCTGGGTGGAGCTCCCACCTTTTTTCATATCCTCCACGTCGCTGTAGCGGCGGATCCAGTGGTTCATCTCCTCACGGTCGGCTTCCTGACAGCGTCGCAGCACGGTCAGCGATCGCCGGGTCTTCTCCACCATGTCCATGATGCAGTTCAACAGCTGCAGGGAGACGGGGGGGGGGGTCACAGAGTCAGGGGTAGGGAAACGGGCGGCATGGCTAATATAATCCATTTTCTGTCCTCAGGCTGGGTTAACAGGAAGTTACAGCTGAACATCCTGTTTGAACTACCACTTTCTGTCTCAAGGCTGGGTTAACAGGAAGTTACAGCTGAATCTGCCATCTGAACTACCACTTTGTGTCTCCAGCCTGGGTCAACAGGAAGTTACAGCTGAACTTCCTGTGGTTAAGCCACAGAGAAGGGGAAGGTATAATTCAAGGCGAGACCCAACCATTCATTTATAACAGTTTTACAGTCACTTGTTCTTCAATTCTTGTGTGGCCCCAATACACCCCCCCACCCACAGAACCTGAGGCACACTCTGCTGACCTTGCCTGATGTTTGAGTCTTTTAATTACAGTTGTAATCAGTACCCAGGAATGCCCTGGGACTGTCACACAGCTAAGCACACGGCCTGTCTCTGTGCCCTTGCATGGAGGCTGAGGGTTCCAGCGAGCCGTTGGTTGGTTAAACAGACTAACAGGGGCAGCGGAACAGCTGTGCTGCACTGTGGAAAGTCAAACCGATTCCTACCACCCCCGTGCTTCCTTCTCTGGTCTGCTTAACTGTCACTACCCCCCCCCCCCCCCTCTCTCTCTCTCTCTCTTTCTCTCTCTCCCTCTCTCTCTCTTTCTCTCTCTCTCTCTCTCCCTCTCCTCTCTCTCATACTCTCTCTCTCTGCCCCCTCTCTGTTAGCTAAATTTATTTTCAGTGGAGTGTTTCTAATTTGGCAGGGGGCCAGCGCAGGCCAGCTCCCACACTGACTGCAGCCCTTGTTTCAGCTGCCTGCCCCAGCTGGAGATTCTCTCTGCCAGGAGCTCGGCTCCATCTGTGGCCCTTTTTTCGGTGTCTGTATGCGTGTGTGTGTGTGTGTGTGAGCGAGAAAGAGAGGGAGAGAAAGACTGTAGAGAGAGAGTACAGGACTCAGCAAAGGTGAGGAGCTGACAGCATTTGCTACAGGCAAGGCTTTGGGTGAGGGAGGTGCTGTCCTTGTCTGCCCCCCCCTCCCCCCCCCCCCCCCCACCCCCCCCCACACAGAGACAGGCGGCAACAGATCATTCCCCCCCCCCGTCAGCTATCAATCATGATCAGACCCAGGTGCGCCTGGGCTGGATCTGCTGGCGCCCTCTTGTGGACGCCACAGTGCCGGCGGGCGTATTGCCACGTGTTATTTTGGCGGCATTTGGCGGCCAAACTCGGTGGCACGTACGTTATCGAGGTGCTTCCACTCCTCCGCCCACTCCCGATCTGTCAGGCGGTGATCGATGACCTCTTCCTGCCTCGCTCCGTGCGCCACTGCAACACAAACAGAGCTTTGGTGAGCCTGCGTATGCCATCATCACACGACAGCCATTCCGGCTCTACTGTTTCAAGCCTGTATCCCTGTTTCACTGGAAAGAAAGCATAGCCCCGTGTCTAAACTGGACACTGCACTGTAAAGCCACACAGAGCTATGCATCTTCAGACAAATGTACTGTGTGGTGCTGTTAGCTGTAACGTAACCCCTAATACCTGCTACCTGTATTAATTGCTATTTATTTTATGTGTAATATCGCCAAGTGCTTTGGATTCTGTGATCTAGTGACTGATGTATGGTAGTATGCTCGGCTTCCCTTGTCTAGTCACGTTGCTCAAGTTAACTTGTGGTAGGGCTTGAATGGTGTTGTGCTCCCACTTACTGGTCTAGGAGTGTAGTTAGCCTGGTCTGACACTGTTGTGCATTGAACTCAAATGTTCTTTTATACTGGAAGTCGCTCTGGATAAAGAGCGTCTGCTAAATGAATGTAATGCAATATAACACACTGTTTGGTTTTGTTTTCAAGCTGTAAAATATGAAGCTGACTGTGTAAGCTGCTCTTGAGGGGAAGATAGGAACCCCTCTCTCCCTCTGTCTGGGTTTTGGGGTGGGGGGTGCTCTCTCTCGCCCCTCACCTGCCTGCCGGTGCCTGTCCCGCGCCTCGCGGTGCTCCGCATGGCGGTAGGCGTCGCGGTAGTGGTGTGCCAGTGCCATGTCTTCCAGGCGGTAGTGCTGGGGCGCGGGGGGGTTGGGGTGCGGCAGGCCGTTGGGGGGGTGGGCGGACAAGCCGTTGGGGGGCGGGTGTGTGGCGGAGAGCCCGCTTCCGGGGCTGTAGCGCTGGCTGGGGCTGACCGTGCACGGCCGTTTGGGCTGGTGCTCTGTGTGGAGGGTGTCCCGGTCAGCGCTGCCGTCTTTGGTTCTGGGGGGGAGGGGGGGGGTGAGAACAAGAAATTGCATTACATTACACTACACGATTGTAATTTAGCAAACACTTCTTCAGATTACAGTTTTTACATTTTATGCATTTATACAGCTGGATATTTACAGAGACAATTGTGGGTTAAGTACCTTGCCCAAGGGCACAACAGCAGCGGTCCCGAGGGGAATCGAACCAGCAACCTTTTGGTTACGTGCTCCCTTACCACTATGCTACACTGCTGCACTTTGTATGATGCTGTCTGCTATGCACATGAAATACATTAGCATTAGCAACACTGGCTCAACAGACTTGTGCCTAACACAGATGTTATAGGGCGGTGCTGTGATTTGATTTGGCTAATGGCTAATTTTTAATGGCTAATGATTAGTGGCTAATTTGCTGAGCATGTTAGCACTGCTTATATAAGAACAATACAATGCACAAATGCATAATCAGAGCCACTTCCGCTTTCAGCCTGAATCACCATCAGCTCATTTGAAATCCTCGCCGCTAACGCTGTGCTCCAGTTCTGCCCCCGACAGATGTTCCACGGGAAGCTTTTTTTAACGCCAGTGTTGAGATTACTCTGTTTAGCTTTGTGCAGCCGGCCAGCGTTTTAAGGTAAATATGTTATCATCCCCCGAGATCAAAGGGAAATGAAAGGAACAGAATTCTGGGGTGACATTGTGCCGGGTGGGGTGTCTCTCTGTGCCCCCCCCCACCCCCCCAACCCCCCCATTTCCAGCAGGGCTCCCACTCCACCCTGCAGCCACAGAGAGATGTTTCTGTCAGCGTGTAACCCAGGTGCCGAAATCCCACAAATCAAAGCAACAGCTGCAGCACCCCGCGCTGACAGAGTAAGCCAGGGGTTGGGAAGGCGGAGGTGCCGGGATTATCCCAATAGACCCCCCCCCCCCCCACCCGGATCTGCCCGAGCAGGGGTTCAGCTAACCACCATCTGGACACATCTCCGACATATGGTCATCTGCAGGAAGATGGTTGCAGAGAAGGGGGGGGGGGGGGGGGGGTGGGGGGGTTCAGACAGAGAGCAGCACTGCCATTTTACACATCTTAAATGCCGATTGGTCCTTCCCCTGATGCAGAGTGTTAGGAGGTTTTGATGGGGACGTGAAGGCTAACAGTACCGCGTTGTGGAGAGAGCTGCGGAGGATGCTCCCGGCATGAATACTTGAGAAGGGAGTCGCTCCCCCCCCCGTGCCCCCGTCCCAGCCCCGGGTGCCACCCGTAACATCTGGAACTGCCCTCCTTTCGGTTCTGTCTGGTTTCACACCGACAGCTGGCACCCTCTGAGGCAGCAGACTTGGCACGGGGTGGGCCAGACAGACAGATTGAGGATTTGTCTCTCTCCCTTCTTGCATTTTTTGAAAATAACCTGTAATAATCCTGTTCTCTTAGCCAGGGGAGGAAGGGGGGAGGGGAGGGGAGGGGAGGGGAAGAGTTTTCAGTCTGTTTCTCCACCCTGATATGGACTCTCTGAGGGGACTGCACTGTGGACAGGTGAAGAGGGCGGGGTGGGGGGGACGGGGTACCTGTCGGGGGTCTTCCTCTTGCCGTGTTCGTTGATCTCCAGCAGGATCTCGGAGGAGTCCAGGGGGGAGCTGGCATTGGCGTCCAGGAGCAGCTGCTCATGCTGGGCCAGGTACTGGGCGGGAGTCTGCTTGGCCATGCGGGCACAGTGCAGGAGCTCTCTCTGCAGGAGGGGTAGATTCGCCTGCGGAGAGAGAGAGAGAGAGAGAGAGAGAGAGAGAGAGAGAGAGAGGGAAGAGGAAGGAGTGAGACAGGGTGAAACAGCAGACAGATGCCTTCCTCCTCTCTACCCCATCAGCGCAGGAGAGAGCCAGTGGCCTGCAGAGAGAGTCTCTTCAGCCACCTTTGCTCAGATGAAACACAGCGCCTGTGTGTCACTACAGCGTAATTCAGCTGCGGTAAAACGAGGCTTTTAATGAGGGGCTCGGCTGAGCTGACAGCCCTGAGCAATGTACAGAGGGATGTGTGTCACCGCTCTGTCTTTCGGAAAAAAAAAAAGACCTAATTAACGAGCAGTACCATTTGACGAATTTTTCAGGGACGGCACGAGCTTCAGACTGCCGCAGTTTTCACAGATCACTAACAAGATGGACTGCTTTGCGATGCTCATTATTTAGTCTTGATTATGAGCTGCTACGGATCCAAAATTAACACTGGCACACACTGCAGCTTCCCCAGGAAGACCCTGGGAATACTTCCTTATTGAGCAGATAAACACAAGGCTCTCATTAAGGGAGAGTTCTGCCACAGACTGCACAGTGTGTGCCTGTGTATGTGTGTGTGTGTGTGTGTGTGCTCGTGTGTGTGTGTGTGTGTGTGTGTGTGTGCGGGTGTGTGAGAGAGTGTGTGTGTGTGTGCATGCGTGTGTGTGCTCATGTGTGCACTTGTGTGTGCATGTACATGTGCATGTGCGAGCGTGTGTGTGTGTGTGTGCATATGCGTGTGTGTGTGTATGTGTGTGTGTGCGCGTGTGTGTATGAATGTGTGTGTGTGTGTGTGTGTATGGATGTGTGTGTGTGTGTGTGTGTGTGTATGTGTGTGTGTATGGATGTGTGTGTGTGTGTGTGTGTGTGTGTGTGCGCATGTGTGTGTGTGCGTGCATGAGTGCTCTCTGGCTGCTGGTGTCTCTGTTGAATAATATGCACTCGATCAGTTGCTGTCACTGCTTAGTGGCTCCAGAGGCCCCTGTGGGCAAATCTGTGTGTTTGTGAGTGATACTTCTACTGAGACACACAGCATCTCTCCACAGGAAAAACAGGCAGAACTCAACCACCTCCCTGCAGTCTGCTCTCGGAAACAAACAGCACGCTGGGGAAATAGACCCCGCGTCCTGGTCAATGTCATGTCCAACACATTGCGTGAGTCTCTGACTTCATTACAACCACTACAACACGTTCATTATTTCCATGCTGTGCTTTGCATCCTCACAGTTCCTCATAGTTATCTGAACGTGAATCAGAACAAACGCGCTGCAGTCTCGAGGCACGTGCGATCGATCCACGGGGACAGACGTTTCATTTTAGCGTGTCACAAACACCTCGCTTCTCGGTGTGAGAATGATGTGATGGTCCTGTAAAGAATTTAAAGGCCTAAGGTACTTATATGAGAAAATAAATCTCGGCGAAAGCGGTTGGTTGGATGGGCAAAGCACTTGTAAACCAGCCTTGTAAATTCCACCGAATTGGTTTGTGCCCGGTAGGTCCGACTACTATAAATGCTTTGCTTTGCTTCATGACCATTTTGAAATACTGACCAACAAAAAACTAACCTACTTATACTTATAATATACAGGTTACATGAAGGCTGAAGGTAAAAAATATACACACACACACACACGCACACACACACACACACACAGTGCCTTGCAAAAGTATTCATTCTCACATGTTCTTTTTTTTCAGTGATCGGCACGCAGTGTCCCTTAAACTGGCATAAAGTGGAGCAGAGCTGACACTGTCCCTGATAAGGGGCCACCAGCTGTGAGTGCCCAGTCAGTAACTCGCTACAGCAGACCGGAGATCAACGGATATACATCAGCTCTGCGTTTTAGCCGCCCGTCAACATCTGTCAGGAAATCTTCTTTCCCCCACTCGACGCCACTCCGCCCGGCTCGGTACCTCCCCCAAGATTGCACACAGACAGATTTAGAGTAAACACACGTTTGCCAGCTTTAATGAATTGCAAATGATCGCCATATGGGCCGCGGATGATCGCTGTGCCAGCAGACGTAGCTGGAACCGGGGGCTGCCTCTTCATCTACTGTACTTCGGTGGTTTCCACATACAGTCAGTGATGTAGAGATAATGAGCCATGTCTGCATGGGCTGTGTACCATGTATCGTAGTTCATTTGTGTGCAATTTCTCTTTAACAATAAGCACTGTATCCATCAGCACTGGACACAGATACCAGAGGTTGTTTTTTTTTTTTTTTAAATGGGACAGATCTGATGTCTGGGGGGAACCCCAGGGGATTCTGGGAGTTCTGCGTGAGGGTCGTTTCTGTCGGCAAGGACGGGCTTACCTTGAGGAAAGGAATGACAAAGGGTCTTAGAGGGAAGTTTGTAGCCTCCTGGAGCTTAGAGTGGAACTCTTCAATAGTCAGAGTGGAGTTCTGTGTGACAAGACAGAGGGAAGAAATTTGAGAGAAACTTAAAGCCAGAGAGAGGGAGAGACCCACAGACAGACAGTAAAAGAGAAGAGGGGGCACTCATTCCTGTGGTTGGGCAGTTATCCAGACTAACCACAGACCATATCAGTGACAGGAGATGAGAAATGATCTTTATTGGAAGACTCGTCTAAAGGATCAAAGATTAACACTAATACGTCTGAGACAGGCAGAGGTCGGGACATTATATTTATCAAATTACAATGCTCAGAGACTTTTAGCAACGACAACAGAAATGGTGACAAGACAGCGGAGAGGAGGAGCAAGAGAGAGAGACAAAGAGGAAGAGGAAGACAGAGACAGAGACAGTGACAAGACAGCACAGAAGGAGGGCAACATCAGAGAGAGAAAGAGAGAGGGAGTGGAGAAAGAGGAAGAGAAAGAGAAAGAGACAGAGACGGAGACAGAGACAGGGAGGCGGTGTGACTCACCACCAGCCCCAGCACCAGGGTGCGGACGCGCTCCCCGATCTCGGGCGAGATGTCGTTGCCGAACTGCTGCAGCGTGGTGAGGAAGCGCTTGAGCTTGCAGAGCTGCCGGGCCCCGCAGGCCGGAGGCAGCTGCTGGGTGGACAGAGAGGCGCTGGAGGACATGGCCGGGCCATTGCTGAAGCCGTTGGGGGTGGAGGGCGCTCCATTCAGCGCCGTGGGCGAGTGGCTGCTCCCGTTCAGCACTGAGGAGAGAGAGAGCGGCCGGCCGTCAGACCCCGAGCTCCCCGCGTTCCGGTCCCCGTCCCCGTCCCGCCGCACACCGGCCGCCTTGCGTCCGCCTCTCCCAGAGCCGGTCCCAGTACCGGCGCTGGCGTGGAGGCTGCTGGGCATAGCCGGAACAGGGGAAGGAACATGCATGCCTAACACCAGCTCCTGCTGCTCTCAGGTCTCAGGATACGCGCTGGAGTCTCTGTCTCTGCCCCTCACCGCGAGGCTGCTCCCGGCCCTGCCCAGAGCTCCTTTCAGTGTGACAGAGCACTCCCGTGCCTTCGCTTCAGCTGTTTTTCACTAGAGGAATCCTGTGAGCCTCAACGTCAAGCCCACACACACGCGCGCGCACACGCGCACATTCACTCACCCATACCCCACCCCCCCCCGCCCTGTCCTGTCTGCCCTCTCTCAGTCACTCACTCACTGGAACACAACTATAAGAGGAACTTGTTAAAGAGGTGCCAAAAATAGACCTGGAGCCGGTCTTACTTTTATTCCGATAGCAGGTGTGTGGCTAAATTAGACTCCGCACATGTCCACCAGCTGAAAGTAGATTTGCAGCTTTCAGGTTCACAGCGACCCCCCCCCCCCAACCCCCCCCTCTCTTTTATTCCCCCCCCCCCCCCCCCCCCCCCCCCCCAACATATATTTCCAAACACGCCTTCTTATGTGGGTATATTCATCGCCTCACCCCCTCATTCCCACACACGGGTTACAGCATCTCCCATGATCTAAAAAAAGACCGAAAGCTTGCACACACATTTGTTTACATATCACAGATGTCGTACTGTTACAGCTGAACTGTAGACATTGTGGCGTAATGTAATTTGGAGTGTTTATATTGCCTTTTCGAGACAGTTTACCCGGAACAGAAGAATCATAACTGAACACACTGCTCAGAGGCAGGTGTACGTATTGCAAGTTAAAGGATCTAGCGTACAAACCTCTGCAGTTCTGGAATGAATACATGTACGCATAAGCTTGCTTCAAGGAGAAATGTGACCGCATGTTTAAACCATACCAAAAGATGGGGGGGTCTCTCTTTCACCCCCTCGACTCCACTTATATCCGCGGACATGAGACGCCCGTGCAGGGCTCGGGACACATGCGGGTTGACCATGTGACCGGCCACTTGTGTTCTGGTTATAGAGTGGCGAGCGGGCTGCACTGACGGCCGCCGCGACAGGTGAAACAACACCGCCTGTCATTGCTATATAGGGAAGAAACGGGTCCCAGTCCCCAGGAGCACGCCAGCATGCTCTCTGCATCGCCACTACACAAACAGCCTGGTCCGACCAACAGAGAGACCGCTACAGAGCGACACACACATACACACACACATACACACACACACACACATACACACACACACACACACACACGCACGCACACACACACACACACACACACACACACACACACACATACACACACACACACGCATACACACACACACACACATACACACACACACATGCACACACACACGCATACACACACACACATGAGCATACAAACAAAGACACGCACACTCTTATAATAATGCCGAGATCATGGTTCAGCACCGTAGCTAGGACACTGTCAAATCCTGAAGATTGGCAGGGGACTGGGAAAAGCACCACAGGAGGCAGTGAGGCCGTCAGGTGGCCAGCAAACTGGATTCACATCCACATCTGAATTCCTGTCATTGCTGTGATGCCCTCAAAGCAAGTACCTGATCTGCTTCAGTAAATACCCAGCTGTATCAATGCATAATTTATATTTATACAAATACACCCAAAAACTATGTCTGGAGAAGTGGTGCCTGCAAAGCAAAGAGATAATGCTACTCTTTAGTGGTTTATGAGGTGGGTAACTCCCTTTAGTGTAGAGTGATGCTTGAAAGGAACTCCAGCAATACAAGTGATAAAAAGCAGAGAAGTGGTCTAAATGCCTGAGTGCAGCGCTCTCGCTCCTACACGCCATTATGTCCAACACAACAGGCATCGTGCTCACGTTTAAAATATTGCCTTTTTAAATCTAATGGGTAGTTACTGAGAGAACAAATTGCAATCTATACTCAAGTTTACTTTTAGCCTACTGTGAATCGAAATGAGGCAGAAAAAAGAATCAAAAGGAATATTTTTTCTTTAATATTCTGTTGAGCTTTGCTTAATATATGCGTAGGACTAATGTTAAAAGTATTAATACAAGATGAGAATACTCAGTGGGAACAATATGGCCATATTACACTCGCTTGTGGAAAAAAAATCTTTCAATTCTGTCTCTTTAAAAAAAGCTATAACCTTGCTTTACACATGGCTGAGCAGTGACTGAAAGAGGGAACATCGTGACTCGATGTGCAGCCTTACACAAAACAACTGAAAAGTCAGAGGGTTGCCGTGACAATGAAGACTTACTGGTGGTGGGCGTGAACGAAGCACTGCGATTGGCTGCCTGGCTGACAGCTGGGGGAGGCGGCGGCATGGTGGGCGGAGTCGATCTGGGCTGGGTTTTGACATCAGCGGGTGAATCTGGCATCGTTCCAACCTTCTGTTCTGCGCTACCTGTGGGGAGGGCGAGGCCAGGTGAGAAGGAGGAAGGTCAGAGAGACGCAGACGACTCAAGCAGGAGAGGCAGCACGCGGCCGTGTGTGGCATCCAACGCCAAGACCTTCGCTCATCAAACATTCAAACTGCAGGCACTCCCCGTCAGCTTCAAACAAACCCCATGTGTCATTCTGACCAATTGTTTTGGGGCCCTTTAAACTTCATGCAGAATGTATTAACAGCTCGTTCACAATGATTACACAGATTCTCTCAATCTACCTCTGCATGCAGTATATAGCACTACCGTATTATAGCACTGCAGTTGTCTTAGCTTTGCTGTACTCTTGATATATCGGACCCTGTGGCAGCAGAGTCCGCGGTCTGTCTGTGTGGCTTCAGAGAGGAGCTGATAGCGGCAGGCCACAGACTACACGGACAAATGCCCTGCGCTCCTTCAAACATCCACCAACACCTGCTTCCCTGTTCAGCTGCTGCTGACGGAACCCCACACCCCCACCACCACCACCACCAGAGTCCTCCACACATCCCCCCACCCCCCGCCCCCAATTGACAGCCGGTTGATAGCCAGTGACAAGTGCAGCTGGATCTGCCCCTGTCTGTCACAGCGGCGGCTGCTTCCATGAACCTGCGCAGGCCTTCAGCCGGGACCAAACAAGGCAAAGCTTCCCCGGGCCTCGGGCAGGTGCCACTGCCTTTCCAGGGAGCACAAGGGCTCAGTGTCCCCGCTTCCCCGGTCAGGCACACGGGGACACACAGGGGACTGCTACATATCACAAACACCCTCCTCGTGCCTCACTGCCGCCAGCTTTTTTTTTTTTTTTTTGAACACACAATCAGTTCGCAACACCGCAGAGAAAATGTATCAGCGTGCTTTCCCTTCAGACTGCATCTGGGCTCTCAAATGCAAAGAGCTGCGGCAAACATCCCTGGATCGTTTCAATCACTCCTGGAAACCGTATTAAATAAAAAACTATGCAACATTTGTGACCAGTGAGTACAAAGCTACAGAAAATGCACTGTCTGCTGGAACAGATTAACGCTAACAGAGCTTTTCATCTGGGTTGTGTTATGTGTCTATCTGGCCAACCACAGGACTCACCAGAAGGGAGTTTTATCAGAGAGAAAGTAAGCACCGCTGCAACAGAGATCCAGGCAGATGCATCTGCCTTAATGCGATGCTGTCGCATCCCTAAGTAGTGAGAAGAAGTTATTCCTTTGCCAGTCTGACAAGTTGTCAATCTATCCTGTCTTGTAAATTGCTGTGAGGGTCTAATGGATTTGTCTAGTATGTAAAGTAATATGCCAAGTGTTTCATAAAGCACACACTGTGACAAACTCCACAGAACTGAGAGACACTTCAGGGGCCCAGGCTGTCTGATGTTACACTCTTGCAGTGTTATGGTTCTCAGTGTTGAACACTCATTGTTAAATACTCAATGTTAACTGAAGCATTGTTGAGAGACAATTCATTTTAATGGAAAGTTAAGAAAAAAAAATTCTGACGGCACCTTAACAGCATAACACTTTGTGTTAAATGCCTGAATGCCTGTTGTTGTGAAATGCTTGGCAGCAAGTAATTTTTTAAGAAAATACACTGAAGTAAAACTGAATTGATTGACTGACTAAGCACTCGGTGTTGTTGTTGATTACACAGCGCTGGACCCTCTGAAATGTGTGCTATGGGTGAAGGACAGGGAGACAGACTAACCCTGACTGCTGGGATGCGGTTGGAAGGAGATCCCTCGGCAACACAAACAGGAGCACGGGAGAGTGATGGCTTTCACAGCGGCGGTGGGGATAGCTTTACAGCATGCGTGACCCTGCCGAAGGAGTCAATCTCGCTCCGATGAGACAGGACGGCGGGCGGGGGGGTGGGGGGTGTAGGGCAGTGAGGGGCGGAGGAGGTTGGGGGGGGGGGGTTGTTGGATTTGGTGAAGTGGGGACAAGGAGGTGTTTTGGAGGCAGTCACACTGAGCAACTGGCCAATGGACCAGAACCACTAGATCCTTCTTCACCCCAGTTAAACCCAGGGGATGTCAGCCCCCCCCACCCCACCACCTCTTAGGGGAGGCTACAGACCCCGCATTTCAATTTCACCGAAGAAAAGATTACGGCAGGCGGTTCGTGTCTTAATTCTATCGCTCCGGGGGACGGATTTGCTGTCCCTCAAGGGCAGGGTAAAGGCAGCAGCCTTCCTTCTTGTAAACCGTAAAAAAACCCCAGCACCTTCTAATAACGTGATACCACCCCGGTCTCCACACGCGTCTGCAGAACGGCAAGGCCCCGAGCTCTGCATCCCGGGCCGCTGTGAGATCGCTGCTGCTGCTTCCACAGTCAAGTACAAAAATAACAGAGCGCTCAGGGTCGCTGCCAAACCACCGACAGCCTCGTAATTAGTCCCTGACCTACAGAGACAGCAGCTGCAGGACACTGCGGAGAACCAGGAGTTAAAGCCGCTCGGGGCTTGCTGCCAACACAGAGGTATGGAGAGGTCGTCGGCCCAGGGGACAGAGGCTTTGGATGGACAGGCTATAGGCTTCATACTGCACCAAAAGGCTATACGCTTCATACTTTACAGACAAGCTGTACGATTCTTATGAAACTGACAGACTATAAACGTCATACTATGCAAATAGACTATAAGATTCATACCACATAGACAGACTAACGGCATCATATAAAAAGAACAGTCTTCACAAGACCTGCCTACAGCCCTCTAGCATCTCCTGTGTTATAGCTGCAGCCAAGTGGGCCTAGGTTTGATTGGTGCTTGGATGGAAGACCCTCTGAATAAACTAGATTGCTACTGGAAGTGGTATTGGGGGCAAATAAGGTGCAGTCTGCCCTTTGGACTAAATAAGAGAGTAACGTCTGAAAGCAGCAATGGGGACACTGTGCTGTCAGAGACGGCCTCATTCGGATGTCACATTAAACTGAGGTCCTGAGTCCTGACTCTCCCCGGCCAAGACGCAATGTCATTTGTCACCAAGAGCAGGTGGTTCCCTCGTGTCCAAATCAAATTCCCAATCGGACTCTCAATCTGGCCATCTAATCCTCCTCTGGATTAATTAGCTAAAAAAATTTCCTCCCTCTCCACCTCAACTGATTGGGAGCATAGTGACGCAAAATGGCTGCCATCTGGTGGGTTCAACACATGCATGTAGTAGTATTGATTGTGGAAGAGGTGAGCCGTCCCTCCCTCCGCACTCTAAAATGCTTGGAGATCCTTTTAATCCATTCATTACTACTATTCTTACGCACCGCATGTACACACACCTGGATATTGCGTACGGCTTTATTATTTTATGAGGGCTTTGTCTGTCCTGGAGGCTGCGCGGTGCCGCCGTTCGTGTTTGCCCTCTTCGCGAGCCCACGCTCCACGCGGGCGTGTCCCTGAGCGAGGCTTTGTGAGCGCACGCGTTTATTAGCGTGGGAGGCGGAACGCGGCGCGGACGTCGCTCTGTTTACTCGACCTCCTCGCCGTTTCCGAAGGGAGCGCGGAGAGGCCCGAGCGGCGCTCTCTGAAAACACGGCGTAAACAACATGCTTCCACCAGCAAACATAACAAGGTGTTAGCGCTAATTCCCCCCCCCCGCTAACCAAAATAGCCGGCCGCCCTCCTCCGTTATTACGGACCGGTGGGTTTTGCCCCGCGCGTGCGCCCGCGGTGCCAAATGCAGCCCGCGGCTCTCCCCTTACAGACCCCGGCTCACGGCCTGTCAGAGCCACGGACATACAGGGCTCATCCATCTGCCACTGGGTCAAAGTGATCATATTCGCGGGGGGCCATCAGCACCAGCTGTGCTCGGTGCTGAGAGAGGACAGCGAATAGATGGAGACAAATGGCCTACAGAGTACAGCGCTGCCTGTCACCTGACAAAAGACAGAGCTTATTCGCTGTCTAAACTTACTTTTTTATTTCAACCCGTTTCTTGTTATCTTTAAGGTTTTTTTTTTACCAGAATAACTGTACGCAGGGTTTCATGATAATGCTGAAGATGTTTAATGTTGTCATGAGGCTTGAGACATAGCAGTCTGACTCTTTTCCAAAAATCATAATAGGAATATAAGATAAGCTTTAAGAAATGAAACTCATGGCCTTCGCATAGAGAGCATCGTCTTGTGTCTCATTCGAAACGAGACTCCTTTTTGCCTCAAACCTATTTTAAGAAAGCCGAATGTAACAAGAGGTAAACACTGTTTTCTCTTTGATTGACACAGCGGACCTTTCAACAAAACACGTCTCGTTAAGGCTTTAATTTGCTCCTGGGGGAGTCCCTCCCTGCATAGCAACTGCCGTGCAATCCTCGGGAGGGATCGGCCCTGGGATGGTCTGGAGGACTGAGACTCTCTGGGGGGGGGGGGGGGGGAAGGAGGAGGTCAAAAGTAAGGGGGGGGAAGCCCTATGCGGCCACCCGGCTGACCACCCCAAACACTGGGATTACAGACAGCTGTTTAATCTGACCAGCTAAAGGACGGCGGACAGGGCAGGATGCAAGTTTTAATAGATTAGAAAGTCGTCTGCGGCCACACACGCCATCTGTGCGCCCATTGTGCTGAGGGAACAGAAGAAATGCATGATGGGAGAAAAAGAGAGAGAAGAGAGACACGGAGCCCAAAAGGCGCTGAGACCATCTGAGGCCCTTTCCCAGGGTCCGGATGGCCTCGAATTGCCCTCCCCCCACCCAAACCCCCCCAGACGACCCATCCCTTCCGTCCCTGTATTTAACTACTGGGCCAGGATGAACTGTCAGTCATACGCATTGTGCATATGACCACAACATGTTGCCTGTGCTTCGCAGAGGTTGTGGTCGCGTTAATCTAATCAGGATGTCCACATGGGCAAATGGATTCAGTCCAGAATAAGACGAGACAAGTACTTTCAGATTGCGCTATTCCTGCCAGGACCCCACGACCCCACTCTGAAATTACAACCAAATTTCCAAAATATGAAAGGACGACAAATAGCCAACCTGATCTCAGAGCAATCAGCGCGGCTTGAAGACTCAGTGAGAAATGTGTTTTCCTTTAGAGTGGGATAGGATTTTGGAGGATTTCCCTGGATAAGTTTTTAATGGAACTCTATAGGGAAAACTGGAAAGAATTATATTACTGGACGTATAGCACAGCATGTGTCATGGAATATTTTAAAATTGTATCCTTATATAGTAAACCGGCTTGATCTCTGCCGTCTGAAAAACGTTTTGTCGAATTCCTCCGTGTCATGAAGAAATGAGGAGGAAAACAACCCTTCACGACAGCACAGTGTAGTTAGTAATTCTCTGGCTATTTTTGGTGTCCTTCCAGTTCTGAGGAAGCAAGCTTCCTCTGAAGCCCCAAACACAGAGGAAACCGTCGCGTAATGACACACCATTAGAAGCCTGTGATGCTTCTTTAGCTGTCTGTTCTGTCTTCAGAACCCGTGTTCTGTGTTCATAGCCGCTGTGTGGAGCTGTCCAGGACACTCAGAAGCACGACGGTACCCTCATGAGACCGTCTGACAGGGGCTTTTTCTTTCCTCTCCCCTTCAGTCCTTTTCTCCAGATGTCCCAATCTCTTTCTCTCCAGTGCTCCCTCTCTTCTTCTCTCTCAGTCTCTCCTCTACCTTTTTCTTTCTCTTACTTTGTGTCCCTTTCTCTACCTCATTTTTTTCCTCCTTCTCCCTGTGTTCCTCTCTCTTTACCTCCTTCTCTCTCTCCTGTGTCCCACTTTGTCTGCCTCTGTCTCTCCCTCTCTTGTGGTCCCTCTCTCCTTCTTTCTCAGACTCTCCTCTACATTCTGTTATCTCCCTCTCTTTCTGTGTCCCTCTCTGTATCTCCTTCTCTCCCCTTTTCTCTGTGTCCCTCTCTCTCTCTCCCTCCTTTTCTCTCTGTCCCTCTCTCTCTGTCTCTTTCTTTCCCTCCTTCTCTCTTCCCCTCCTCTACCTTCTGTTTTCTCCCTGTCTTTATCTGTGTCCTTCTCTTTTCCTCTCTCTTTCTCTGTGCGTCTCTCTCCCTACATCTATCTCTCCCTCTCCTTCTGTGTCCCTCTCTCTCTAACTCTTTCTCTCCCTCTCTTTCTCTGCGTCCTTCTCTCTACCTTTCTCAGCCTGTCCCCTACTTCCTTCCTTCTTTCTCTACATCCCTCTCTCTCTCCCTTCTTCTATCTCTCTGTCCTTCTCTCTCCCTGTCTCTCTTTCCTTCCCTCTTTCTGTCTGCGTTTTTCTCCCTCTCTCCCTCTGCATTGGTGTCCCTTGCTCCCTGTGTGTAATTCGCCCCGTCTCCAGCGCAGGAATGCTGTTGTTTTTAATTTCTCCCAGCTGCTCTGGCCGAGCGCCCGCCCGCCTGCCCGCACACATCTGCTCCCCATCAGGGCCGCTGAGGAGTCCACACAAACACAGGCCTCGCTTCAAAACACAGGGATTAGTGCTCCCCGCCTCGGCCCCAGGACCCCGGGACCCACGCACCAAATCGCCCCGGCAACTCCCCCCCCGCAGCCCTCTGTCTGACCCCCACCTATCAACCCCCCCACCCCTGCCCCCCCACGCCACTGACACCGCTCCCTCCATGAAAACTCTACACCAGCGTCAAGATCAGAGCTGGGGGGGGAGAGACAGGATTTGACAAGACCCTCTCCTTGCAGATCGTCTCTGATCTCCGCCTCCTCGAACCTTTGATCAGAGGCGAGGTGTCATCGCGAAATCGGCCCCTTTGATCAGGCATGAGACGGGAGACGCTCCACGGCGTGGGGTGGGGACACGCCCCCATCTCCACCTGCGGAATAAAAACCCACCACGCAACCCAGACATGTCCGTTACTTCATCTCGCCGGCGTTTCAAAAGACCCGCTGCAAATTGTGAACAGAGGACCACCATTGGAGCATTAATTTTCTGATTTAGGGGGGAAAAGAAGAGAAGTTCCAGTCTTGGCACTGCCGTATTCTCTCCCAGTACCAGGGGAAAGAGCTCCTTCAGCCCTGCCAAGCTGTAGACAACCACCTCTCTGAGCTCTGTGATAAAACAGACCTCAGAGCATCCTCAGCTGTTTAAAAATGTGGGGGCTCTAAATTTGGCTAATGACAGGGTGGAAGCGAGGGGCAGGGGTCAGGCTGAACCCTGGAGGAGTGCATGTTTCAAAGGTCTCCGAACTCCCCCCCCCCCCCGCCCCCCACCACTGCCCCCTTTCAAAGATGAATCTCTGTGATGCTAAGCAGATCTCCTCGGCTGAGCAAATATGTTCCAGAAAAGCAAACACTGGTGGGGGTGTTGGGGGGGGGGCAGATCTGAGATGGGAGTGCAAGTGTGTGCACACATGTGTATGTGTGTATGTGTATCTGTGTGTGTGTATGTGTATGGTTGTATGTGTATGTGTATGTGTGTATGTGTATCTGTGTGTGTGTATGTGTATGGTTGTATGTGTGTGTATGTGTATGGGGGTGTGTGTGTGTGTGTGTATGTGTATGTGTGTATGTGTATCTGTGTGTGTGTATGTGTATGGTTGTATGTGTGTGTATGTGTATGAGGGTGTGTGTGTGTGTGTGTGTGTGTATGTGTATGTATGTGTGTGTCTGTGTGTGTGTGTGCTTCAGATGTTTGGAATTGCAGACGGCGTGTACTCGCACCACACCCACGACAGCGGGAGATCATCGGGGCGTCTGCCGCCACGGAAACCTTGCCATGGCGACGCTCACGGCCCGACGGCAGGGCCGGGCCAGCTGTGGTGAGGGCCGGCACCCGTCCCGCTCCAGCTGCTTCCCTTGTCAGGGGTGCCCAGACGGAGAGGCGGTCCTCTGACCCACTTTCCCGGGTCGGGCGGGTTCCGTTCGATCTACACGCGGGCAGTGCATCGGACTGCCGTGCTGCGGTCATTATTACTGACTTCAACGTGAGGACCTCGGGCCGGCCGGGTGCGAGCCTTCCCGCCTGCTCCGGGCACAGCCCGCGGACGCAGCTGCCGGACACAGTGCCAGGCACCCCTCACACACCGCACCCGCTGAAACACAAGACAACCCGGCCCGCGCAACACGCTCTCACTCCCCTCCCCTTCGGATCCGTCTTTTCTGGGTGGTAGAAAACAGGGCCGCTGGAACAGTCAGATGAGTCGCGGTAAAGATGCATTTTTGGTTTGTTTTCTCGCTTATTCATTCCATGACCGCAGGAGCACCGCGGTCTGCTCTGCACTCTCACTCCGCTCCGCTTACTGCCATCCTCTTACGGTACGAACACCGCGGCCGGAGAGTTAAACCAACTCATGCAAGCTTTAAGGCAGTGAGAAAGAAGCAAAATTAGAAAATGAAATAAAAAGCAAAGTGGGTCTGGGTTCGGGATCGAGTTCCTGGCCAGAGTAGCTGCAGAGTAACATGTATCATTGGTTTCTGTCGGTCTGGGCCTGCTGCATCGTGCCACGCGGCTGTTATTGATACCAGTGAACGGGACCCCAGCAATCACCGGTGGCTAGTGCCCATGTGCTCTCTTTTATGAGGAAGAGTGGCTGCATTTAGTATATTTTAACTTAAAGGAAGAGAAAAAACTTCCTTTTCAGATGCTCCCGATGGCTGCTAACGACATCCAGATGTTGCACAGAGCTGTTTCTCTCTACGTTTCTGGTCCTCTGCCCTCCTCCCTCCCTCTCGCTCCCTCTCTCTCGCTCGTCCCTAACCCCGAGCCATTCCTAAATAAAGGAAAGTATTTGTGACATTCTGCTGCGGCGGGCTGTGCCAAGAACAGCTCTTCGGTCAGGCCCATCTGGAGTGTGTTAGCGCAACGCTGGGCACCGGCTCTGTCCGAGACAGAGAGGAGTGTACAGCCACTCAGGGTATCACACACACACACACACACACACACACAGACACAGACAGACAAACACACACACACTCAAACGCACACCCATGTACGCACACACACCAGCAAGGGCTCACACCCAGGGCCCAGAGTAATCGCTCATGTCACACACACTGGTCTGTTGTTTAAACCGTTATATATGACCCAGTTTGAGTGAACATTTATGTCTCAGCGCTGTTCCCGAGCACCCAAAGGGTGGGGGTGGGTGGGGCCAGTGGGTGGGGGAGGAAGGTGGGGGTGGTTGTTTTGGGGGGGGTAGGATGACAGAATCCAGCTCAAAAAAAAAGTTACAAAGTCACTTTTGTTTAGAGCTCCCACATAGCATATGGTGGCGCGCTTCAACGCGCTTGCCTGTTATTCTCAGGCGACACTTGTTGCCCGCTTGTTTAGGCTTTGTTGTCGCTGTCCCCTTGCCTTCGGTAACGCTTGTCTTGCTGCTGTTATATTAAGACCAGGCAGCGAGGGAGCCACCGTCTCCCGGCCTGCTCGAGGGGGCCCCCGGTGAGAGGGCCGCACCTGAACATCAATAACTGTCATCTCTCCTCCCCACCTGGGGACCGGCGGCAACGTGGGCACAGAGCCGTCACCGCCACATCTGCCAGCGCTGAGAGCGGGTGGCGGGGTGTGGGGGTGTGTGTGTGTGTGTGTGTGTGTGTGTGTGTGTGTGGGGGGGGGGGGGGGGGTGGAGTGGGCACACAGCAGAACAGGAGGAAAACACAAAAATCTAGAGAAGTAGAAGGGAAAGTGAGAATGAGACAGAGAGAGAAGAGAGGGGGAGAGTGTGAGACAGGGAGAGGGGGGGAGAGAAAACAGGGAAGGGAGGGGGGGAGAGGGAAAGAGGGATGACGAGGGGGGGAGGGAGGGAAGGAGAAGGGGGAAAAGAGAAGGAAGAAGGGCCTCTCGCGCAGTTCCCTTGTGTAATTTCCACCTCGGCTGTCAGAAGGAGATGAAGACACACTCCTGCCAGCTGAGATTCACCGAAAGGTGTGCCAAAATTTCATCTCAACAAAGCAAAAAAAAAAAAAAAAACACTGAAATAAAATTTGTTTTTGCATTTCTCCCTGTTTGCATGAGGATGTAGTCATAGTTCAAGCCAACGCCAGACTAAACATGATGTAATTTCTGCCTTGGTTAATGTGATTCGCACAATAATTTTATTTGTGTTTCGAGCACACCTGTTTTGTTACGAACAATGGTGGCCTCCTCTCCTCCCATGGTTAATCTGATTCATGCAACAATACGACTTCTGTTTTCAATACAACTACAGTTTTATTACGAACAATGGTAACAACTGCAGAATTTTTATTTTCACAGAATACAGATTCTGAGAAGATTCTCAGACTGCATTGGAGAAACAGTATTGTGTAAGATTCTTATATATTTTTTTCTTTATTGGAAACAGACAATACAGTCAATCTACTGTCAGTGAAAAGCCAAAAATGAATGCCTTTTTTAAAGCGATAAGTAATAACTGTGAGCATTTGTGATCTGTGAGGGTAAAACTTGCTTCACTTAAACAGCCACAGTGTATTAAACTCAGAGGAAAAAAACAAGGACCAAAAATAAAATTACCCCCGATCAGAATCTGTTTATTCTGCGAACTTACACAAACAAGCTCCCAGATCAAAACACCTGCAGCTCCACCAAACACCAATTAGCTCATCAAGCTTTTAATTACCCTGTTAATTGCAAACAGGCAGTGCAAGGGGCGACTGGGGAATAAGGAACAGGGGCCCTCCCCTGGACCCGCCTTGACAATCCTGACAAACAAAAGAGTAAGGCGTGCCAACGACAGCTCCACCCTGGGGGACAGAAGCAAACAGCCCGGCCACATCCTCGCCCGCCGTCTGTTGCCTGGCTCCGTGACATCACTTCCTGCTGCGCGCTCACCTGTCCCCCCCACGGGCAGCGCCCGGAACGGAGGCGCACCCGGAGCCGGCGGAGCATCTGCACGAGCTTAAAGCCTGCCGCAGCGAGGGCAGCTGGCCGTGGGAATATTAGGTAACGGTACATCACTGTCTCAGAGAGGAGACTCGGGAAGGTCTTAAGTGATCTGTGTTTGTCAAAAAAAAAAGATTTTCAGAGACACCCCCCCTTTATCTGTGTAGGATCTACAATGCGAAGCCAGCAGACGTGTGAAATGTCTGTGGAGAAACGCCTTATTTATTTTCACTGGACTTTCTCACTGGACTTCGTTTAGCTGCGATGAATGATGCACGCTGTTCACTCCCACATGCCTGTCTCGGTCTCTCCCTTTCTCCCCCCTTTCCTGTTTCTCCTGCTCTCTCTCTCCCTCTCTCTCCCTCTCTCTGTTTCTCCTGCTCTCTCTCCCTCTCTCTCTCTCTCTGAAGCTGTAGGAGGTGTGGGAGTGTTTGGGTGAGGAGGTGTATCCAGGAAACGGCGGCGCGGCCTCGCTTCCTGCGACAGGTGTGCGTCGGGGTCTGACAGCAGATGTCTCCGCGCCGTTCGCTCCCTTGCCAGGGTCAGGCCAGCTGCAGCACCAGCTCTAGCGCTCCGCTTATTTGCTCTGTCCCTTACATAACCCCGCCCGCCCGGCCTGCACTTTACGGTGCACAAAAGCACCGTGTGTCACTCGCTCCAACCTGCCCTCTGCTACCGGCTGAACTCTGCCCAGCCACCTTCACCTTGCGGAGACCACATCCGGCCCTGTGGCAGAGAAAAGAGCGGGGGAAAAAACTCCAGAGCACTATATGGAACAAAGAAATGAGGGATACGGAGCCGATAACCAACCTTGAAATGAGGCACTCAATGAGTCAAAGCTGTGTGACAGGGGGAAAAAGGTACACATCTTTGTGATGGAGCTGAGCGAGCTCCTCCATCACGCACTGCGCATTATCGTTTCTGTTACGTTTGAACACTGAACACTGTGGCCCTGAACACTGTGGCCCTTTTGTAAATAAAGCTCATCATCTTTGGAAGCCTTTTGTTTGACAGACTGTTCCTCTCTGACATCTACAAAACAATTCCTCAGACAGTTTCCAGGCTTTCCCCAGAAACTCAATATTCTCATTAGCCAAAGCCTGGATTTAACTCTACCACTCTGTCTTTTGTCATACTAAGGACTGTAATTGAGTGTTTCTTTACTTTACATTCTTCACTTGCACATTTCATGCTCATATCAGAGACACCCAAACCCATTATGCCACCTAAGCTGCAAACAGAGGTGACGTCAATTTGTCAGCCAAAGTCAAGGAGGAGCAGCAACACGATAAGTGTTGAACGCAGGCTTTGGTCTGTTGATGGCCATACAACCGAAAGGTCAGCGGGGAAATTCGCAGACACATCCTGCCTCTGAACCCGACTGGCCATGCACGTCCCCACAAGCTGTTTTTCCATACGTGTTTCATTAAAGCCGGTCAGGGGGTCGGGCGTCCGTCATACGACTGTTTAATCTGCTCGCTCCATTGTTCCCCTTCTGTTTGCTGTCCCATGCCAGATGATTCTCCTACGGCTACACGGCATTCTCTTAGGGCTACGTGGCTGCGCATCTGATCTTTGAAACGTCGCCTCTCCATTAACACAGCTGGGGGAGTCACGTGACCGCTGCCCCCCCCCACCGACAGTGTTCCCCCCGTCTCCTCTCCTCGTCTCTGTGGGGTGAGCGATGGGGGTCATATGACAAGTTAAACAGAAGCCTGACAGGTTCCCAATCCAGAGTCCTCGTTCAGCTCCCAGCCAGCAACAGTAGCTAATGAAATAAATAACACAAACGCCTCTGGGATTTCAAAACGACGGCTGGAAGCCACTACCAACACCACCACTATTTTCTTTTCAAAAAAAAAAAAGAAAGGCACAGGGGGTGCAGCCATATTGATGGACCTATGACTGGCAAAGTAATTGCATTTAATGATAGGCTAATTAAAATGACCCTGTGCTATTAATGCAGTAGGGTTTTTTTTTTAATATAGCCCAACGGTAAAGAAAGTATAGAACAATGGGAAAGGTGTAGAAACACAAGGTTTCTTAAGCTCTCTTGGAGGTTAATTCATGGCTTGCCTTTTTTAAATCTTCTCAAGGGGCATCAGCTGAAGGGGACATAATCCTTCCATAGGTGGATTTCCATATGTCTGGTATTTAAACCAGATGCTGAAACTGCCACCATTGTAAACGCAGACGGCAAGCACATTTTAGTTGGTTTTTATACCGGGTTTGCTCTCATGCCCTCAAAATCCAAAACAACCGTTACAGGTATTGGCTTTGCCGTTTTCTTTTTTTTTTAATGCTGGTGTTTTCAGTGTTTGGTAGGAATACCGGAGATAGAGAAAAGCTGCCGTGGCTAAAGGATTGAATCTGGCTGTTAATGTCTGTGCTGTGTTCTGTGCGAGTAAACTCTCTCTTCCCCTGCTGGTCCTCTGGGCTCCTTGGCGTTGCTCCCCCTTGTAAATGTCCAACTTGTCAGGCTCTTTCACTCCCCCCCGTTTTCCCTCTCTCCCCTCGTCTGCGCTTGATAAATACAACCGAGCGGTTATGTTTTACACAAATTGACACGTCTATGAAATACAACTCTGTATCTTACTTTCTTTTTTTTTTTTTTTTGCTGCGGACACTGGAATCTAAACCTCTCCGAAGGAATTCTATGCAGACGTTCTTAACGGAATGAATGCCTTCCTGAAAGCACCTTTTTATTAGCAGCGAGATACTGGCACCAATACAATCTCTCCTTATTTCATTTATTTTGTATGACAGTTTGTATCCGAAATAAATATACTCTTCCTGAAGTTGCAGTTTAAGAACTTATCAGCGGAGAGGGTGAAGCAGGCCTACACCATAGATTAAGGTCTATATAACAGAGTGAATAACACTGCCGGGCTTAAAGCCGTTTTAATGGCGAAACAGTCCATCGTAGCGCTTCTGTTTCTGGGAGATAACGGCTTTTAATTTCGCAAATAAGTGGCAAGACCGTGCTCTCATTCAGCCTGGCAATCTTTGACTCTGCCCAGAGCCTCATGGATGCCTTTAAACTCATTGTGACTCGTGACGGTTAATAACTTTAGCTTCATCTCACAAAGTCAGTGTCCCTGGCTTTGATAACCGGCTGGCTGGGGACCGCAAAAACTGAGGAGGGCCCACTTCCACTGGCGGCGAGGCGGAGACATGAGGAAATTCGTTATTTCAGTCTGTGAAGCGGCGATACCGACTTCGCTGGCATGTGTGATTAAACGCGACGCTAGCAGGGATTATTCCAGCCCCCTTCCTGTGTCTGATCTTAGGATCCAGGGAAGTTTAGGAGACTCCTGTCATCACAAAACACGCTACTGTAATTTTTTTTTTTTTTTTTTGTTAATTAGAGTCTAAAGCACTGATATAACATTCCTGTTGAGTGTTTGCAATGTCACGTCAATGACAACACTGAGTGATTGGAAAAACAAATATCTTTTTTAGACTTCTTTTTTTCTCTCCCGGCATGCAGAATTCAAATAGAAGTTTTTTTTTGCCTCTTTTGCTTGCAGTTGTGTACGATGTCATAGTTTTCAAACCACAGAAAGGTACGGTTGTGCTTCTGCTGATTCATGCCTTGTCACGCTAAAGCTCTTCGAAAACATTCACATTAACTAGCTGAACAGTAACTGGAACATTTTTCTGCAGCAGCAATTGCATGTACATGTACCTGTGAAGACTCAGCATCATTTGGCAGGATTTACATATTGTGGTAAGCTAATAAATATTTGCTATAGTGAGATGCCAGTGCAAATAGCCACATGAGCACAAACTGTGTGAATAACTACAAAGTTGCGTGTCTGTGTGTGTGTGTGTTCAGAAGAGTGTGAGAAACGGAGGGGAAGTAAAGCTGAGTTTTGCATGTGTTTTTGAGGGTGAGAGGGAAAGTGTGTGTGTGGTGTATGTGTGTGTGTGTGTGTGTGTGTGTTCATAAGAGTGTGAGAAAGTGAGGGGAAGTAGAGATGAGTGTGAGCATGTGTTATGTGAGCATGTGAGAGGGAAAGTGTGTGTGTGCGTGTGTGTCTGTGTGTGTGGTTTTGGGCCAAGTTAACTCCCAGCTCCCATACTGTAGTCTCCATGTGTTTCTCATTTGGCCAGATGTTTGGAAGCTGGCCGGCTTCTCCGTGCTCTGGCATTCCTGTTCTCCCCCGAGAGCCGACCATGTCACAGTAATGTCGAACACATGTGAGGGAAACTCTAGCTCGCCGTCCGCTTTAAATGGTGGAACCTCTCCCAGTTGTTCACGGGGATAAACAGGACGAAACCATCCGGACCGACCATGCGCTGACCACTCATTCACGCTTAAACCCCCTGGTTTTCGGTTGCTGGCACCCTTTTTATGAAGCTTGAGTTCCCATGCCCAGACCCCCCACCCCCCCCCTTGGCAGAGTTCTCCAGCTACGGCGCATCTGTCCAGCCCTCCACATGTTCCTGAGTGTCTGCGCAGACTTCAGATTGAATTAAAACTCACAAGCAGCACAACCAGCCCAACTCTCATAGATGTGAGGGCGTCTCCTATTCCTGCGGACATAACCGTCAGCGTGTTATTGTCTGGGCAGCTCTCGTCTGTCTCTTACGCGCCATCTCTCACTCTCTCTCTCTCTCTCTCTCCCCCTTCTCTCTTACACACACACACACACACACACACCGCACTATCCAGTTTCCTAAGATGATAGATTTTGTCTCCACTGGTGGAGCTAGCCTTTCCAGCCCGGTTTTCCAGTCCCTCCCACATAAACCAAAAGGACTTTAACTCTCATTCAGCCTCTCTGAAAAGTCTTTTTCTCTGCCTGTAATTAATATCAACGCTCCAGAATTTATCCGTCCCCCCCCGACTGCTTTCTTTGGCTGCTAATGTTGAAATCAGTGCGGTCAGACTCCTGGAGCTCTTATTACGATGCAGACGAATAAATAAAAACAGCGTGCATCTCCCAGGCCCCGGCGCAGTGAAGACCGGGCAGTCTCGGCCCAGAGAGGCTGAGGCGGAGATTCGCCTGTGTGATTGCACAATGGCATTAGTGTTTTAGGAATGGAATTAGGTTGGCTGGGTTGATCAGCCCGGCTGCTCACGGGCTTGGATTCCTGGATGGTAAAATGCTTCTAAAGACTCGCGTTGAGGATGCAGTGAGCTTTCCCTGCTGCCTGGTTATTGTCATCCCCCCCCCAACCAAAAAAAAAAAAAAACAAAAAACCCTTTACTGTGCCCTGCATTATTACATTACATTATTTCTTTGCTTCAGAGACACCCTTATCTAGAGCAAATGACATAGCTGACATACCACCCATTTGTACAGCTGCATGTTTGCTGAAGACATCCTGGCTAAGTACCTTGTTTAAGGGTGTAACAGCAGTTTCGCCCCCTTGGAGTCAAACTGGCAACCTCTGGGTTACAACGCCTGCTTGTTACCCCTGTGCCATCCTACGACAAGTGGAACACTGCTGTCTCACCACAATCTCACCGCCGTCTCACCACCCTCTCCTTCTCCTTCTCTCCCACCTCCAACATTCATTTTCGCTCGCTCCAGGCTCCTGAATCAGCCCGGCTGCTCCAGCCGAGGCGAGTCAAAGTTTCAGAGCTGTCGGGGGTAAAGCAGGATCACACCAGTGTATCGACAAGCAATCTGAGAACAGCCGGTCTCTCAACAACAGGCAAAAACAACACTGAGGCAGAAACGAGACTGCAGCTCTCCTGATCCCAGATCAGCACAGCACAGGTCAATTTTAACCACAGTCTGTGCTCTACAGTGGCAGCGATGAGAACCATAATGACCGTGGAGGCGAAATATGTAAAACACGGACCTAACTGCGAAGGCTGTAATCACAAGGCACCATAAAATAATACAGGTTTAAAGGGACTGCGAGTTTAAAAGCACACAGGTGACGCCGTGCTGGGAACTACTTGACCCTCAGGCTAACAGGCCAACCCCTAGCACTCGTGTACAGCTTGTTCCGGCGCACACCCCTCCCTGCCTCCATCAGCACCACCACCACCACCACCACTACCATCTGCTCCATGTATTAATTAGGAGGCAGCAAACTTCATCTGCACCGCAAGCACTCGGATTACAATAATTACATCCCCCACGCTCCGGCTCCTCCGCTCCTGCTGCAGGTGGTACCGCTGAGGTGAGAGGAGCCTAGCAGCGGCCGTCACACACGCTAACCCCTTGTCACACACGCTAACGCTGCATCCCACTGTTACATTACACTGTGTCACCCTCCACGGACACTCTGTTGTTCACTCTGTCCTGACTACTGTAGCACTTTCTGCAGACACACTTTGCCCCATTGCCTTCCAAAGGCCCTCTGTTTGTTATTTTAAGTCATACCAGCAGCTGAACACAATAATATTAATAGTACAAATGAAATGACGCAGCACATGTGGTTTTATTTGATACGCATACAAATTATGGTTCTAAAATGTCACACTTCGCACACCTTTATCCTCCAGCTGTAATGGATTGTTCCTCTATACTGCCCCTGCAGCTCCCACTCACTACTATTTACTGTACACATAAAGTCACATGACTGCTGACACACTGCTATAAATTTTGTCAGCTTTATCACCTCGAATAAAGTACAGTTGATTTGACTGGGTGTGTTCGCAAAAACTTTGAACGCCTACAGTCTCCGTCTTCTTTTTTTCATTTAGAAAAAGAGAGGGCACAGCACCGGCCTGTACTCTTCTCTCTCCTTGGCCAACGTTTTCCTGGTGTTCTCGAAACGTTGTTGACACTTTTACAGCAACGTTGCGGGAACGTTCTGCATTGGCCGTGTCCCCCCTCAGGGTGGTTTCTCTGGTGGAACGGTTGCCAGCAGTGAGAGAGGCTCCTGCTTCTTCACAGCAATATCCTCCCACTGGCATCTGGCTTTGGCACGGAGCTGCTCTCTTTAAAAGACGCAGTATCTTTCGTCTAGGATGTTAAACAGCGGACATCTATGCAAGTCTGGTGAGCAGAGGTATGAAGACAAATCGAATAAACACTCCCGTCGGATAATGAATGGGCTTCTTTTAAGAGGGAGAGCTTAATGATGAATTGGGGACATCTTGCCTGTAATAGCGGCAGACACCGGCGGTGAGGTGCTGCGCTGCCGAATGACTGTACCACAGCCTCACCTTTGGACCTCCCATCCACCGCACTGTCCATTATCTCCTGCTCAATAATTCAGCTGATCTTTACCAGGGCCAATTTAATTACTAATTCATGTCCTGCAGGGGGTGGGGGGTGGGGGGGACACTCTGTATGTTTTATTACTGCAACTGAAAAAAAAAAAAAATCTATGGCTAAGACGTTTCAAGTGGTGTTGGGCCACAAGCATGCCCACCCCCCACCTCCCCCCCTTTTTTAAAATTTATATATTAAAGGGCTGGTGTTGTTGATGGTCTGGCAGCAGGATCTTGTGCGTTTTGAATTCCTTGGCTCTAACGCCCCAGAACAGAGGCGTACTCACTCATTGCCTTGACTGGCTGTGTACTGACGATTCTGGCCGCCAGACTGAGAGAGTTAGGCCTATGCAGATCCGTTTTGCCGCATTTAAGACGCTGGTAACTCCCAATCCTCAAACTTCTGAAAACGCTGTACAGCAGTTGTACAGTGACGGTTATTATTGGATCTTATTGGATCAGATTCTGGTGGGTTTTTTTTATTATCTTTCATCTTTCAACTTTATTTCACACTTACAAAACTTGAAGAAACATTTGACACACCTTTCTGCATATAATGTAAATTACAAGACAACAACTGTTTTGCAGCAGGCCTTGGCATGAACCAGCCTGCAGTGAGATGCCTTTGACATGGGTTGTTCTTGTCCTTAAGGTTCCCACTTCAGACCTTGGTAGGTGAGCTAGCATGAAGCTGACACTCTGGAGTCCCCACAAGTGATCTAAACATTTAGCTCCCCACTCACGAAATTCCCTCAACCTGTAATCCACCCATTGAGACATCTATATCTATAAGTTCAATGCTGATAGCAAACGTCCATTGATCGACATGACAGGGATACGAATGAGAGTTTATCAGCCCGGGCTCAGAAAACCGCCATAGAAGAGACCACCCTACTCAAAGCAGTATGACATCCCAAGCAAAAACAGCATTTTTTTCTGCGTGAAAAACGTCCTGTAATCTGCCAGGTCCCGACGAACTGAGTGCATTACTTTGGCTATTGTAATACACACAATGTATGACCCACACCCTTTTACATCCACGGCGAACGGCGCTCAAATGCAAGATCCAATGGCGTGCTACACAAAACAAAAAGTAAACACGAATCTGATCGTTTTAATCAATATGGTCATAAAATATAGGGAATTTTTAAATTAAAATGTTAGTAGGCCTAATCATTTCACAAATTAAAGCATGTATTCAGTGATACAGTGATGTAGCCTAATTAAAATAAACTATAATTGCCAATGCCATCGTCTCCGTCTGTTGAGTTACAATCGCGACATATTGGGTTGAAATAAATTCACGCACAATCAGAAAATCACCGTCAAGGATTATCACGACAGGTGCGACACGCTCTCAGCAACATCACAAATTCAACAACGGGTTTAATTAATATACAACAACGAACAGCTGTGAACAGGCAACAACACACAAAACGACTCGCAAAGGCGGGATTCTAAACATTTAAACTATGCCATAAGGAAGACGCAAATATGAATTCTGTACGAGCGCGCTTAAAAAGAGCTGACAGGGCAGAAAACTTGACAGCGCGGAGGAGTGGCTGAACGGTGTGCGCGACAAAGACACGCCAGGACCAGAGATGCACACAAACAATGGCTGTCTAGGAATGACCAATTGTTGTTTATTATTTAGTCTTTTAGGAGGAGCTCCTGAAATATGACTGCAATTATGTCCGAATTTGTATGGATTAACGAGAGTACACAAGCTACACACAAAATTATTTGGCATCATTTCTGTCCTGACAGACAATTCAAAAAATTCAGTCGAAAATAACCCCAATACCAAAATTATAGTCGTACATAAATTATGCATTTCAGGATTCACCATTTCATTCACGATTTCAGAGCATTAGTGTTTTGCGGTTGTATGAATGGAATTGCAATTACATTATGCGCCAGAACAAATATAACAGAAATCTGAGAACTGAGAAGTACTGTTCACTTTGTTTCATATAAGCGTACCCTTTTCTATACCCTTTGCTCATCTTACAAACACACACACACACACACACACACACAAATGTGAGCGGTAAGTGACTACATAATAACATAACGGTAAAATTAGGACACTTACTTTGTGAAGGTCGAGGTCAAGCTGAGGTAATTGCAGCAACAATAATCCACATAAAACAACAAAAGTGATTAAAACACCCAAATCCTAAATATTTGGAGAAGGAAAAAGAATAAAGCCTCAAGAATTGTTGAACACCATGCAAAGGTGTTAGTTCTACTCTTTGTCGTTGAAAAAAGAAAAAAAATCCGTTTTCTGTTCGAAACCGCTCGTTAAAACAAAGAAAATATTCGACTCCTTTGGGTTTAAAGCGGTGTTGACTTTACAGTGAAATAAATTATGAGGTAATTCACTTCCCAGCTAAACATCGGGGGGATATTTCGTCTTGGAAAGCGATAACTTTGAGATCGGGGGTCCGTTAAAATAAATCAGTCTTTGGTTTGCCTTTCCTTTCGATTTTTTTTAAATGACAGCTTATTAAGTTCGTTGAAAAGAATCAACACATTTTCTTTTAGTGTCGTTTCCTTTTTGTCTTCCTCTAAATTTGACCTTTTCCTTTGTGCCTCATTTTCTGTTTACTCTTCTGCTGCCCCAGAAGACTCCGGAAAACGATGGATACGGTGAGCACGCAGTTTTGGACAGTAAAAATGAATATAATTTTTAAAAATTAAGCACGTTTAACTGGGAATCACAACAACAAAGTCACTTTAAAACGCAAAGTTTATACCTTTTCTTTGCATTATCAGAGAATCCGAAGATAGAATCCCAGATCGGTGGTCGTGGTACTTCTTCCAACGTACAAAGATGCAATTAATTTTGGCATGGATCCTCCGCTGATCCCAGTTCAGCACCTCAACATTTAAAAGGCGTGAATA
This sequence comes from Megalops cyprinoides, assembly GCF_013368585.1. Taxonomy (NCBI): domain Eukaryota; kingdom Metazoa; phylum Chordata; class Actinopteri; order Elopiformes; family Megalopidae; genus Megalops; species Megalops cyprinoides. The sequence continues at coordinate 4,753,992 of NC_050595.1, forward strand.
AACAAACAAACAAAAAACTGTCCAAAATCGGCAGAATCAGCCGTTATACATCCACAGAAATCTGGTTCCTGTCAAAGGATCAACTGGGGAAGAGATGAATAAATTCTTCGGTCACTTCAGTGAGGGACTACACGTCGGGGGTTGTTTCTCCGTTCCGATCGTCTGTTCAGGCTACAGCGACTGCTCATTCAACAGCCGAGTATGGATGGAAGTACACGATTCCAGCCAACAAACGGCGTTTAAAAAAAGCACGTTTGCGGTTACCTCGAGTGGTCGCACTTGCGTTTTGTCTCGTTTGTCCTCATCTCTCTCTTTTTTTGGTTATTCTGAAAAAGCCGAGTGTGCTGCGAACGTGGGTCTCTCTCCTCTATCCGCTCCGCAGCCGTCTGTCTGCGTTTAAAGCACCATCTGGAGCGGAGATGCGTGTTCCAGCGCTCCTAACCTCTCTCTCTCTCTCTCTCTCTCTCTCTCTCTCTCTCTCTCTCTCTCTCTCTCTCTCTCTCTCTCTCTCTCTCTCTCTCTCTCTTTGACAACTCAGACCCACGAGTTGACAGCCTCCCTCGCTGCTCGATTCCGCTATAGCACTGGCTACACCACGGAAAATCTCCCTCTTAAAAGATTTCGTTCACTTCTTTAACAAAAACGTACCTCGCCTCGAGTGAGTTTGTATCTGACACATTTTCCTCCTGTTAGTCTCTCTCTCTCTCTCTCTCTCTCTCTCTCTCTCTCTCTCTCTCTCACACACACACACACACACATACACACACGCACACCTGTGCGCTGCCTGGTTTTTCCTTTACCCTAGTTTACAATAGCTTTTCATTATTAATTTCCAAATTATTTATTTGCATTCATGTTTACTATTCTGTGTAAGACATAATGGCACAATGGATAGTGATAACAATAACGATAATAATAACTGTCCCAATTTCACAATCATAATGATGTTGCATTGATTTAAGTTTTGCCAATAAAATATTTAGTAATAAAGCTGTTTATTAATTTGTTTTTTCCTGGCATAGATTTTTGACGATTTATTTATTTTTGTACTTTAGCTTTATTGTCAGCAACAAAAATATCTGAATGACCCATACGGGAAATAGGTGCACAAGTGTTGTAATGGCAATTAGCACATGCAGAGAATGCAGGTATAATTCGTCTTGGACACATGTCTCTTTTTATTGACTATGCCAACTGTAATGGAGATGCGCTTTCTCTTTACAGAGCCATTCAGTCTCTCAAATAGCAGTTTGGTTGCCAAGGTGAAAGCAATAAGCGCGCAAAGGTGCTCTTCCAGTCGGACTCATCCCAGGGATTTTGTCTCTCGTATTTCTCCCTGTCTGCCCGTGGGGGGCGCTGTTTCCTAGCATCACCGGACAGCGTCTGAGAGGCCTTGCTGGTCGTCAGTTTACACGCCGTGCTAACGCAACGTATACATCAGTCGCGTTGTAACCAGTGAGACAGCCAGATTGTTGACACTGAAATTAAAGAGTAAGGTAAGTACGCAAAGGCATAAAGAAGAAAATAATGATATGTTTTTTGTCAGGTGTGGAAATCCTTAAATATCTTCCCACAAAACATGCGACTGCAAGATAAATTCCCTTTTACGACCACGATTGCATGATTTAAATATTACAAATATTTAAGCATCGTCTTTGTTTAATAAATTTTAAGTAGTACGTTTTTTTTCCTCTCTAAGGACACGCTGTAGGACATGTATTACCATCTAAAACTCTTTTGTAGATGTCAATTACTATAAAACGATAGGAATTAATTTTCATATTCATAGTTTTTCTGTCACAAAAGATTTCAATCATATTTAACGATCATAAATTAAAAACAGATAAGATTATATTACAACGGAATCTGTTCTTTTAACAAGGTGCATATTCGAACGCTGGGAAAATCATATCAAAGCTACATTTTTTTGCTTCTTGTCAGAGAGAAGTTTTAATTTATTCCTTATCTTTTTGGAAGCGAATTAATGAGTGAAATAATTGATACCCACGATTTCTCTCACATTCCGAGGACCTTTTTATGAGTGACACTAATTTGAGGTCTATTACTTTGCCGGCTGGCATACCCCACTATTTTTGATTAAGTGTAAGACACATAGACTTGTCTCATTTGCAGAAATGACAAAGGACTTAGACAGATCCAGACCCCCAGGTAATGTAATTTTTTTTCCTCACTTTTATTATTTTATTATTTTTTCTTCCTTAATGCACTCTCTCTTTCTCTCTCTATCTCTTTCTCTCTCTCTCTCTCTCTATATATACATATATATATATATAGATGTATTTATTAGATGTATTTATAACCATGGTGTTTATTTACATCTGTAGTCAACACAGATCCAGATTCCACGTATGCCTTCATTACTTGTATATTTACTGTGGTGGACCCTGGGTAATTTTTTACATTGGACCAGGTGAGTTTTTCTGTTTTTTTTTTTTTTTTTTGTTCCTGAGATTGTTCCACCTGCCTCCCATTTGCAAATATGGAAAGAGACGATGCTGGGGACATGGCAAATAAATGCCGTCTGCAGCAAGCAGTCCTGTTCACTGTTGACAGATCTGGGTGCTTTCTAGTGCGCCTACTCCAAGGGCCGGGTTAAAGCATCTGTCTGACATGCGCTCTCAGAATTTGCTGAGAAGGGTGTTCTTATTCACCGAGGTTAATAGACTCTGTCAGACATATTTGAACGTAATGAGAGCACGGACATTCTATCCATTGACCAGGTAGCCCGCGGCATGCACGTCACATTTAAAGTTCCTGTCCCTGCCATTGTGGAAGCTGTAAGTGTTCTGATTTTGTGGGCTCCTTCTATTCCTGAAGGGCATTGGAAGCTGCTTCTGTCGAATAGAACCCCCTAGGCAAGGAAGCACAGAGAACAGAAGGATTATGGGAGAAGTGCATATCTGATGGAAATGTACAATATCTGTGATGAGAGATGTTATCAGTAAATAAATTAATTAGATATTTGGTTATGATTATGTATGAGTTTATTCATTTCCTCCTTAGAGCTAGCCACAAAAAGAGCTTCATAAATTGCTCAGGATACCCCATAAGTTAGTTATGAGAGACAGCTAAAGCCTGTAACAAATAGACTAAAATTGCCAGTGTTTCTCTCCTGGAGCTCTACACTAAAGGTCTTTATGGGGTAGCTTGCAAAGTGAAAAGAAAAAAATTCACATTGCGCTAGCCTCCAGCAAAAAATGGAATTTTTTGACCAATTTTCCTGCATTACTTTGAAGGTATTTGTCCCAGTAGCAAAGGTGTATAAATGCTTCCATTCATTCGATGTGATTGCTCAACCTAAAAAAGCAAGACACTTTGTACCTTGTATGCCTTGTGCATTGATATGTGATACCCAGAGATCTGGTCGAATTTGCTAACCATGAATTTCCAAGACAAAGTCTGTGAGTAATGGGTTAGGCAAGCTACTTGTATCCATGCAAGGATATCTGCTCTGACTTTGTGACCCTGTTATCATGATCTGGATGCTGAATGTAGAGGTTTCAGTCACAGGTATTTGTTAAGAAGAAAATGAGTATGAGTATAAATAAGAAAATGAACAATGCACTGGTGAACTTTTTAATTTTGTTTATTTGTTACTTGTGAGTAACAAATTTGCAGACCAAGTTAGTTCTATCTGATGCAAATGGTGAAGTCAGTGAGCAATTGCAGTATGTCAGTGCCTGCAATGTGAAATATTTCATCATAGATTCATAGATAGGCACACACAGGCACATCCACTGTTAGGTAGGTGCTGAGCAAAGAGGAGGTCAGTGGAAATGATACAGCGCTCACACAACAAAGCTCCAAATGGTCGGCTTTTATTGCACTGTTGAAATGAGCACATAAACACGTTTTAACCCGAGAGGTCTTTGAGACCTCTTTGTCTGTTGATTTCACAATGCAATAAAACGCAGCCTCCTGGGAACTCCCCACGGTGAGCAGAGGGGTACTGTATCATTTCCACATCTATCTGTACCCCTGTGACCGTGAGGAAATTTAAAACCATTAGGTAGCATTGAAGTCCATTCAAAGATTGTACAGTACAGGGAGAATGGAGTTTATGATGTATGTGTAATTTAGATGCTAAAAATGCTGTCCCCTTGGCTGTCTTGAGAGCACGGTCCATGGAAGGGCTGTAATTGTTGACAGGATAAAGTGAGCTAGGTTAATCATGACATGTGACGCTTCCTCTGAGAAGGACTTGGGCGCGTGTCTGAACAAACTCATAGCTCGCTGACATTTTCTGAATGGTATGGTTGTCTGACTTGTGCCTTTTTACTGAACAGTGATTTTGGCTACTTTTAAAAATTTTATGCAGCTATAAGCCTGGACCAAATGATTCAATGGTGGAATTGGTGTAGCGGTCCTTCCCAGTACTCTCAAACTCAAACTCTGACACTGAGGGGATGAGAGGAGTGTGAGGATCTGAGTGACAGGGAAGGGGGGGGGGGTGGGAACGGATTCCTGTCACCAAGAGGAGACAGTGATTGGCGGCTCTCTTTTTTCGCCCCCCCGCTGAAGCCTTCTGGGATTAGCGGTGGACGTCTTGTCAGTTTCTAAAGAGACGGCGTCTCATTCTTCCCCTAATTTGCGCTTTTTTTGTTGCGGGATTTTGCAGCCGGAGAGCCCGCGGAGCGCGATAAACAGATACACAGGACTCTGCGGCGGGAAGCCTCCGCGTTTGCACGTTGCGTAGAGATCCCTCCTTTTGTGCAAGCTGAACCCACGGGCCGGACCTCAAACTGCTGCCGCTGTCTCGCGAAAGATAACGAAACAGCCGGGGCTTTCTGAAGAGAGGGGCGACGTGTAGCGTTTGCTCAATCTGATGGTTTTGGAGAACTATCGAAGGATGTGCGGGCCATATCGGTTAATGTTGTGCAGGGCGTCAGTTATGTAAATCAAGCTTACACCATGGGCGAGAGGCAGCCCTCAACACGAGGGCCTATAGCATTTCCTCAGCTCACACATTGCAAATCCTTTCCTATTGCGCCAGTTTGCAAGCTTGTGTGTTCAAGCGAGATAAGGTTTCTGCTGGCTAAAAGAGCCACATTCCTATTGTGCTTCAGTGCTTGGATCCACATTCAGTATCAGCTATTACTGAACCTCAATTAAAAGCCGCCATGCATATTGTCATTATTTTTGTGGAACAGCTAAAAAAAACATCTTTCTAATGCAAAATGGCACACTAAAAGCCAGAATACTGTGGCAAGTGGGGAGAAATCCCTACTACACATTAGCAATGTTTAGGTTTCATTGCAAAAGCAGCCTGAAGAGGGAGAAGATGCGTGATGCTCTTGAAACTGATTCAGAGATCGTTTCAAGAGATTGTTGAAGTAGAGACCACTGTGAGGGGATGTTTGCGTTTTGATCCTCTTTTTGAATTGCACACAAAAGAAGGTTTCGTGTTGCAAACGTAAACACTGAATCGGATTATTCATTCCTGTGAGGAAACCCAGAGAGCACTTTGCTTGTAATGTAGCATGGCGCAACGGGTCATTACGCCACCTACTCTTGCCTGCGCTCAATGCCGGCTTTACAAATTGAATCCATAGACCCTCTAACATCACATTTGCACTCACCCACTAAAGTGCCCGTTCAATCCAGCTGGACCCGGAGGGCACTCTACAGAGCATATATTTCATCTACTGGAATGCAATGTTGACTTTTTTAGAATACTAATGACAAACCTCCTGAAAACAAGGAGAAAAAGCTTGTAGATAAAACTGCCTTGGCTCCTTTATGAATGGAGACCTGCGTTTTAATGGGTAGGGTTCACACAGTTGTATCCTGATGGTATCAATGGGCATGATGAAGATGTTGCACTTGATGTAGACCATTCTTTCTGAGAATGATGCTTAGAGCACAAAGTCAAAAGAGGAAGGTCACAAATGTATGTGTGTGTGTGTGTGTGTGTGTGTGTCTGTGTATATATGTGTATGAATATGTGCATATTGCAGAATATGCATTACTTGTGTATATGCTGGACTGTGTGTGTAGGTAGATGTGTGTGTGTGTGTGTGTATGTGCCTATTGCAGCATATGTATCGCTTGTGTATATGCTAGGTTGCATGCATGTAGGTCTGTGTGTGTGTGTGTGTATATTATCTGCATGTTTGTTGATAAGTGTGTTTGTGTGTGCACTCTGAAAGCTGACAGTGTCCAGGCAGTTAGCAGGACTGCAGCTGCAGATAGCACTGAGAAGGGGGATGATGAACTGTATCAAGCTCTGAGCATCTGTTTCTCAGAGAAACCACAAAAAAAGGAAGGATGGGTGCTTGCTTTCTCCTTCTCTCCCTCTCCTCCTCGCTCACTCTCTGACACACACACACACACACACATGCATTCTGCTGTAACGGCTGGTGGAGCAAAAACGGCCTTGGTGCCAACCGGCTCCTGGCAATGGAGCAGCTGGCACTCTGAACAGAGTGATATGGAGTGATACATCTTGCAAATGCTCATTCATCAAGACCCATCACACTCAAGACCCGTCACGTGGTGCACTCGACACAATGGACTCCCCAGCTGGGGACTCCTACGCTGCCCTACACCACCCTCAACGACCCTCAACCCTCACAATGATCCCGGGACATAGAATCTGGTGCCTGCTGCCATTCAAAGCACCTTGAAGAGGGGCATGAACGGATTGCAGCAATGATTTGTGAGCAAAGGATATAGAGATACTGTATATCCTAGGATATAGAGAGGGCATTTAGCTCAGGTTCACTTCCAACTTGGGACAGCTGGACCCTGGCCCTTACACCCCCCTCCCCCCCCCAACACCCCCACACCCCCAACCCTTACAGCAGTAGCTCTCACAGCTGTGTGTGCATCCTCTGACGGCCCCAACTGACAGCATGTACCAGACACATGAAAATGAAAAACAGGCCCCCTCCCCCAACCCTAATATTCTCTCTTCAACTTATATGAGAAGCAGAGGATGAGCTAATCTTTGTGAAGATGTTTACACCAAGAAGAAACTGAGAATTTTGTTTTGATTTGTTTTCTGGGCGAAACAGAAAAATTGCCACAAGCTCTCTGCCCCCCCCCCCCCCCCCCCCCCCCCCAAAAAAAAAACTATAATACACACACCCCAACACTTCCCTGAGGGCTGCTGGTTCCAGGTTCTGGGGTGGGGTAGGGGTGGGGGGGTGCATGCTGTGTCCTGTCTGTGTGGTGATAAGGGGTGGAGGGTTTTTGGTGGTGGGGGGTGGGGGGGCACAAGGAGCCAGCTCTCCAACATCTCCCTGCCTCCTGTCAGCTATCACCCGCTGCAGCTGTGCCCGACCCCTCCGACATCTGCTCCAGCACAGGAAGTCTGCTGTTTCTCATAACGCCTGGGGAAGGACAGCTTCTCAAAAAGATAACAAATGGGCGATGATGAGGAACCCCCCCTCCCCCAATCATACACACACACACACACACACACACACACACGCGCGCGCGTGCACACACACATACACACACACTCACACACACACACACACACACACACACACACACACACACACACACACACCCACACACCCTACGCTCCCTAACCAACTTCACAAGCAGGTAAACCTCCTTTACAGCTAACAGTCCTGGCTACATTGCAAATAGGCCTGAAGCTCGTAACACAGACCCAACACCCAACAACAGCGGATGGAGGAGGCCTTTACCTGCATTCACCTCTCATTTTATCAGCAAATAACAGACCATGCTTATGACTAAACCTATTTCCAGTGTGGTTATCATGGAAGTGCTCACAAAGCTCATTACTACCAAGAAAAAGGGGAGCTGGTGCAGGTAATTCACTAGGCCTGGGTATTAATGCTTAAATTAGGCAACTCTTTAAATATTTAGAGTCAATAAAGTACCGATGTAATTATTCTTTTTAAAATGTGCTTCACTCCGAGGCTCGGTTTTACCGGTGTCTGTGATTTGTGAAGGTCCACCTGACCATAGCGTTCCAGGCTGTTCCTTGAGATCACCATCAATCACTGCATATGCACGCTATGTGTTCATGGGGTAGTGCATGAACTGAGAAAACAAACACTCTGCACAGGGGCAAGAGAGAGAGGCAGAAACACCAAATCCTCCACCTTTAATCTCCTGCAAATTCCACTCTGATCCGGAACAATCCAAAAACGCAGAAGTCAGCACTTGTATTCTCCTGTCTCCTCGCATGCTGACTCTCATTGATAGGACAAAAAAAAAAAAATGGTTGAAGAGCTGACAAATTCCTGCAGGCACGACACGAGATACAGTAGGTCTGTGGGGCTCAGCTTTGCCCCTAAGTGCCACACCAAGCTGTGGTTGGACTGGATTAGCTATGCGGGGAACTGGTTAGCAGTGCTGTTAGGTTCAGAGCTGAGTAAGACTGACCCAAGGGGAGTCACTAAGGTACTGAGGCAGACATTCCACAAAATGGAAAAAACACGCTTATCATGAACTGAACCCCATTCCTCAAAAGCGGTAAGGAGCATAACACGGTATAAAAAACACATATTTTAGCCTCCCTTTACGCCTCTTTTGTTTTGTAAAAGTGTTTCAGAAAAGCGGTTTCCCACGTGCCTCAGTGCAGAGCTTGTTAGCAGCTCTCGCACTTCAGCGGTGGGAAAGTAAACGCTTGCTGTTCGGGTGTTCAGGAACACGAGAAAACAAACAGATTGAGAACCGTTACTTCCTAATCTTTCAAACCGTATGACTTGGAATGACAGACAGCAGGAAGCGCCCCTCTCCTGGGCTGAGCCAAAGCGGGGTCACTTACCCTCTGTGTTAATCCGGGGGCCCATGTCTGTGGGAGAGGGGCTTGTCGGGAACACCCTGTGTGTGGACCGCTTGTCCAGCAGTCTCCTGTGGCTGGTCAACATCACTGTTGGGATTCCCGAAGCATCCAGACCGGCCACGGAAGAGGCCCTCCCAAAATTTGACCTCCTCGGCCTTTTGAGGTGCACCTCTGTCACCACTTTTTGCATTTTGGGGATCTCAGAAAAGATCCAGACTGCCAACCCAGGAGAAGTTTCCAAACTGCCCGTTGTGATATCTCTTAATGTCCAGGTTAGATGTGTGTAGGGCAGATTCTTCTCTCAGGACAAAGCCTCAAAGAGCATGATGATGATGATGAAGATGATGAAAATGATAATGATGATGATGATGATGATGTTCCCGAACAGTCAGACCACTGCTGATCCCCTCCACTTATTCCACAGCCTTGAGTTTGTAAAGTCCCCACAGACTCAGAGATCACCCTGTTGGAAGTGGTAGTGGTTCTTGTCTTCAGTTGTGATAACTACTGCATGAGCCCAAGCTCAGCTAGGGTCTGTGCCCCAGCAGAACAACAGAAAAAAAATGAAATCTTCTTTCCTTTTTCTTCTTATCTTAATTTTCAGCGAGCCGTTCTAATTAACCTTCCTTTATGTTCCCAGTGCTGGTTCATCCACGTCCATGGAGCTTGAGGCTGTCTGCGATGCCACCAGCAATGGCGCGGACTCTCCTAATCGGCAGATCCTCCTCCCCTTGCCCTCCGGTCTTCTCACGCTCCTTCCCTCTCTCCCCTCTCGTCTCTCTCTCTCTGCCGTTCTCCCTCGCTCGCCCCTTCCATCAAACGCCTCTGCCACGCGGTTGGGTTGAGGACGCCAGGAAGGTGCCCGGGCGGTAACCGCTGAGGCAGCTCGTCCGCTGTGGGTCTGCGTTAACGGCAGTCACGGCAGAGCGAACCACACCTTTGCCTCGGCGAACTCCCCACGCGGCGAGATCGATCAAGTGAATGTGTGTGTGGGAGTGTGTGTGAGTGTGAGAGCGCGTGTTGGACTGTTTGTGCCTGTGAGAAAGAGAGCAAGCGAGAAAGAGAGAGAGAGAGAGAGAGAGAGAGAGAGAGAGAGCGAGAGAGAGACGCCTGTGTGGGCTTGTCCCTCTGTGGAAGGGGGTGGGCAGGGTGCTGCCGGGCCTTAGGGGGAAGGTAAACACTTCTGTGTGCTGGTGATAGCACACAGCCACCAGCACTCCGCCTCACCTCAGACTTCCTCTGTCAGGAACCAGCTGTGGCCGCGGGCAGCGCTGTCTCCCACTTCCCTCCGGCCACGAGGGGCGACTCCTGTCCGAGCGCTTCCTCCCAGCCCCTGCCGCCCTGGTCCTGCCCTGCCATTGGCTGGAGGGAATGGTGGGAGGGGTTCATCCTGGCCGAGGTGCGTGACACGCAGGTTACTAGAGGATCCCCCCCGCCCAAAAGAGCCCCCCCCCCTCCCCCCCGGGACCACTGTATGTGTGCGTGAACTGTCAGTGCAACCCCTGGGGGGTCAGAGATTGCAGGGCTTGCTGACCCCAGACCTCTGGTGCAAAGTGGAGGTACAACCATGGTGCTAACCATGGGGAACATGGACTTAGCAGTAAGAAAGGAGTCTGTGCTGAGGAAGTATACTGCTACATGTCGGAACATGCCCCCCTGACACACACACACACACACACACACACACGCACATACAGACAGACACACACACACACACACACACACACACACAGACTTGCTGTATCTCTCAGTGTGAAACTGCCTCACAGATGGTGGTCAGCAAAATGGATGTGAGAGTAATCTGGGGGGGGGGGCGTGTAACGCAGACGGGGCCTTTCCATTTAGGGAGAGGGTCCCCTGATAAGCCAGACATTTATAGCATCTGAGTAACAGTTTCTACAAAGACCCTTGTGGCCTCCAGGGGCCCTCTACTCCTCTGGAGAAGAGGGTCAAAAGTACTTGACCTGCTCTGAAGCAGCATTTTCCCAGACAGGCTGTCCTGCAGTCTCTATAAAAATGTGCCCAGCAGGGACGTTTCAGCACCTTAATATCCCCCTGACAGTTCTAAAGTATTTGAAAAATACAGGATTATCAACGTTCAACAACTGATTACATGAAAATGTAGCTCCCGTGAAAAGTGTGTGCCTCTGAAGAGATGACATGGTTGGCGAGTCCCACCCCAGAAATCTGCAGCAGGGGGTTACAATCCTGCTGTTAGAAAGGATCATATTTTCCAAGAATATTTAACCAATACTCCATATAAAAACAACTGTGCAAAATAATCCTGCTTTACTTAGAACACAACTCTGCACATTTCTGTGAGTTTTAAGGAAACGGGAAAAAGAAATGCAAGGTGATATTGTTGGGCTGTTTGTTCTCGTTACTTTAAAAGAAACAAACTGGAATTTGGGAATTTCACATGATGGATGTGAATTCTAGGGACTTTACAACAATTGAAAAAATAACAATACCAAATGAAATTTGATTGACTGATTGATATGTTTTTCAATGAACATTAGTGCTCATACCATGCTGTTTTTTTTTTCTTTTGCAGTCAGTGATAAGTTTGTGCAAATTGCACTTGTTCTCTTTAGTTTAAGTAAGCTATTTCACCTCTACTGTCCAATTACTGTCTCCCACACTGCTGTAGCTTTTTTGACCCACCACCACCCCAGCGTTTTTGGATAACACCTTTATTGTCATGGTGAAATAAAAACTTAATTGTACAGATGTTTTTCAGAAACAATAATGACCTGCTTCTCTCCATTTCTCCTTCCTTGTTCTGCACCCCTTTTCAAGGTCACTGCCCTGGACATCGACACGTTTGTTGCAGTGATGCTCCATCTTCGATATCTCCATGCTGTAGCACCCTTCATCCTTGCCCCCCCCCCCAATAATCCTCAACAGCCCCGATCACTTCATTATCGCTGTCAGAGCTCAGGCGCCGTGAGTGAGACTTCGGTTTGGGGAAGAGGTAAGAGTCGCAGTGGTGAGAGGTCGTGAGAATACAGGCTGCTGGGAAGCCGTTTTTCTGCAGGTGTTTAATCACTGCTCGTTTTTTCAGTTTTCTCAGTTTTCTTTTTTTCAGGTTAGGCTTCACATTGGCAGCTTCTTCAGCGGTTTTCCTGAATACAAATGAAGACATCGGTTTATAATGGTGTGTGAGATGTCATGTGAATGGTTTCAAGTAACTACGGTTACTGGGTGAGGCCCTGAACTCGTGTGTGTGTGTGTGTGTGTGTGTGTGTGTTTGGGTTGTGTATGTTAACTGCTGTTGTATTGTCTCTGTGAAATACTTGAGATCTTAGATTGCACAAGTTAACTTGTGGTAGGGCTTGAATAGTGTTAAGCTCACACTGACTGGTCTGGGGGTATTGTGAGCCTGGTCTGACACTGTTGCTCGTTTAAATTGAATGGATACTCTTGTGTTCTATTGTGATGGAACTCGCTCTGGAGAAGAGCGTGTACTAAATGCACGTACGGTAATGTAATGCAATCCCTAGGTATACTGCGATTTTAGGATTTCTAGAGACAGAAACACACACAAATGATTAATGGATCTATTTTTCAGTATGAGGCCTGCCCCCCCTACTGTTAGGGGATTCCCCCCAGGTTCCCTCCCCCAGCAGCAATGCTGTTTATGGATTTCATGGGTGTAATACCATATGCATTCTTCATATTCTCCGTGTACGGTGATCTCATCACAACAGTCTTGTGATCTGTTACACATAAACGCTGCTGCTTCTGTGGGGTCCACACCTAGGATCATGGTGTAATTACACACCTTCTGCGCCCCCGGGCCCAGACTGGTGTTGGGGACGAGATGGATATGCTGGATTAACATGTGCATCTGTGGCGATGGGGACAAGGTGAGGGTGGGGGCGGGGCAGCTGCTGTGTGCCTCTGTGATGTTGGCAGGTATCAAACAAATTTCGGTTGGTGGCGGGGGGTAGATAATGATTCCCCCATAATCACTTTACCTCAGTTGTGATCCGTGCCACTGTCAGTGCAACACTGTGACCTGTGGTAGTTTTTCACTGAGATAAGGCTGGGCGTGTGTGTGGGGGCAGGCGAGGGACATGTGTGGTAGCACAGCAAAGGGGGGGTTGGAACGGGAGAGAGAGAGAGTGTTGAGTGAGCGGCTAGCCTGGCCTTATCTCCGGCAGCGGCTGCTGCTCCAAGCATTGACAGAATCCGCAGACACGGCAGGCAAGACTAGCCGTGTCAGAGAGATTCCTCTATCAGCTTCACACAGGCACCTCTTACCAAATGAACGCACCAGGGAGACAGACTAGAGGTTAATTAGGCCTTTAATTCAGGATCGACAAAAGAAAGAAAGCTAGAATTCATAATTAAAAGACAAAAAGAGACACCCAGCCATCTTTTTTTTAAGATTCAGTTTTGCCAGTTACACATTCTCACTTTAAGCATTTGGAATAAATTTTTCTGAAATAGATGTTGGTATGGAGACTGTTGGCATTTCATCCTGAAATGCTGCAGGTCCCTTTAAAAGGTAATTAGAACTGTTTTCTAAAAAAAAAAAATCAGAAGTTATGATTTAACTTGCATATCTAACGGGAGCTTGACAAAAATTCAAATCAATTTTCTGAAAGAGCCAGTTGAACGTGAACCCAAAGTGTTTAGCTGGGACAAACAGCATCATCCACACACAAAATCAATAGCTCTTAAAAACTTAAACTTAAGTTGTGCCTATGTTCAACCAAGTACTTTCCCTGAGTTTTATTTTCTAATAGAGCTATCCTAGGTTAAGTGGGGTCACTGAAGCAGAGAAGTAACATGACTGAAATCAAAAAAAAAAAAAAAACTAATAAGCTTAGCCACTGAGAGAATGGGTCAGACACATGATTGTGACCAGGCACCTGGACACTAACAGAACAGTTCACCTTGAAAAGTCCTTTGATGTGCCTTCTCCTGCTTTCAGATAGATGAATACCTGCATCAACACAAACGCTTTGCACCTGCTGCTCTTCTCACCTGTATTGCTGTTTGGGATCGCAACTGTGTGACATTTCTGTTTCAGGTCACGTGAACAAAAGCCTTTATATAGAAAGCCACTCCTTCCATGTATTAGATAAGCCGCTGTGTGTCGACTGAAAGATTAGCTATCGTCAGAAAATGTCCAGACCCCAGTCCCCTTGGAAACTTTGGATGGTCGCACTGTCTTTTGGAAGCAATGTTAACTGGAAACCCCAGACAAAAAAATTTGGCCACCATCGTCCTAGTAACCTGTCCACTTTGAGGGAACCTTCAGACTTTCCTGAAATATTCCCACCCCTGAAATCAGCAGCTGGGGCTCCCCGTCTCTCTTTCTCTCTCTGTCTCTGTTGTGTGGTGCGCACCTGCTTGGCACAGACAGCCTCTGTAAACGTCCAGATCTTAACCGAACTCTATAAGTTAAACTGTCCCCATCTGTCACTGCACAGCCTCACACAGATGCACGGTGGGGCTTTCAGAACGAGCTTGGCGCGCGTTCAAACACTGTCAGAGCGCACCTGCTAAATTAAGCGCTCTCTCACACTCTCTGTCTCACACACACACGCACGCACACACACACACACACACGCACACACGAACATATACAAACCTGCACACACACACATACCCACACACACACAAACACATGCACACATGCACATGTGCACACGTGCACACACACACACACACACACACACACACACATATACATTTACACATACACGTACATGTACACATGTGTGTGCATGCCTCTATGCCTCTATATTATAGAGGCTCCATGTATCTGCAGTCATGTACAAAAACATCATGCATCAATGCGTGTATTCCATATCGTGGTGCTTCCCTTATCTGACAAAGCAGGTATATGTCCCGGTGTCTGTTGCTGTGCTGTTCTCCTTGCAGAGAGACCCCCTGGAGGAGGGTGTACAAAGCTTCAGGGCATGCAGGAGTCAGCCAACGAGCAAATATTAAATTTGCCTACATGTTCATGGTGCATGGTGGCGCACGCTATACCGATTTGTCTCTCCTTCCAGACTCAGACGGGTTAAACCCGAGCCAGCAGTAGAAGTATTCAGCTTCACAATGAAATAGGTTGAAGTGACAACGCGCCGAAAATTAACATGTTGTCACAGGTGCGCGCCGTGGTTCCACCAATCCTCCCCCCCCCACCCCCCGCCAACTTCCTCTCGCGTCCCCCGATCTGTTGAGACAGCGCGCAGCTCCCATCTAAGTAGGTGCCACCGTGAAAAGGAGACAGATGGAAACGAGGGCGTCCCGCTGAGTGGTTCCCCCCCACAGCTGTGCGCACGTTGTGCCAGGCAGTGATGACAGCTCTCTGTGGAGATGGGGACAGACACGGAGACAGAACGGCTCTGGCGCTCCTGCGCTCAAAACAGACTCACGGAGAGATCTAACGGGCAGGTTAACCCTTTCCGGCTCTATCGCCCCACAGGGGTGGTCTTTACGTGTACATGACTGACAGACGTCTTCCTGAAGTTCAATCAGACCCGGGTCTACAGGTCACATATGCCTGCCTAGCTAAAACGTAATCCTATAACAAGATTGCTGTAATGTTTCAACAACGTTACAATGTTGCTTTGACATTAGTGAAATGTTGTGGAAGTGTCATTTTGGCTGGTACTGCTCAGTGTTTGACCTGCTTTTCCCTTTTTTCCTTTCTTTTCTGTAGCCCCTCCTAGATTCTTTGGATCTAGCCATGTGCAAGGGATTATTGGATATGGACTACCGATGAAACAGGGCGACAGCTCTGAGTGAGAGGTAGCCTAGCCATCTCTCCATCTGAGGGTTAAGATAGATTCTGGCCTCAATCACTGACCCCAATTCAGTCTCAACAGCATTGTACATAATGATCGGGGTTTGGGTTGAGGTTGGGTAGGTCGATCCTGGATCAGATTTGGCAGTGGAGGACAAGGGGGTAGAAAAAGGGCAGAAAATCAGTCACGCACAGCCAAAGAAACATTTCATTAGCCAGGAGAGTGTACAGCGCAGAACCACCAGCAAACATCCCCATTTAATTTAATTGAATTCTTATCCAACAGTCCATATTCTCCACTATTTTTTCCTTAACCAGTTTAACTGTCACTTAAGGGAAGGAATCTCTCCACCTAGTGGCAGGTAAACTCTCACTAACCTTTGGATGTGCTTTTCAAAAAGAGCACATGAGCGAGGAGGACATAGTGCCTCGCCCTTAAAGAGAAAAAATAC
>NC_050595.1:4775000-4785000 GCF_013368585.1 Megalops cyprinoides
CAGCCCTCTGTAGAGTGAGAAGTGAGTATTTGCCTGTAGAAATAATCAGGTTTCCTACAGAAATGGGAACATGAGAGAGCAAAACTTCCTCACAGCGATACGGCATGATACACCGAGTGAAAGCTACAAAGCTATTGACTCTGTTACTGTGTAAAAATAGCACTAGATATTCTTTCTGGTGCCAATTTAGCATTTTATTTTTGATACTTTCCTATCTTTGCTTGGAAAACACCCATATACAGGGTTATTTAAACAGATAGCATTTCATTTTTTTTTTTCCATTATCGGTTTACATAGCCAGACATTTACTGAGTCAATTCAGGCTAGGTGCCTTCCTCAAGGTCACAATGGCAGTATTTCAGGAATTGAGCTTGCAACTGTCAGTGCACAAGTTCAGCTCCCTTAACGCTTAAGCACACAGACTGTCTAAATGATAGCAGCATTGCCTAGCTGTTGGCATGTTGGTGCTGCGTTTTGCATTTGGAAGCAATGCTGTTCTCTCGCTCCATCCCACCAACGTTTTTTGATTCTGACCGAGGAAGAGGATTATCTAAACTCTCTGCAAACTTTTTTTCTCTCCCCTCCTGCTCCAAAGTGAGATCATTATGTTGGAAACGGGCTCCAGCAGATTACTGTGACCTGCAGGACCCCTCCATATGGGCAAATAGGCCCAGCTGGTGTCTCTGCTTTAGATATTTCATCAAAACACACACACACACACACAGGCACACACACGCACACAGAAATACATACACACACACACACACACACACACACACACACGGTTACACACAAATACACACACACAAAGGAGCACACAGGCACACACACACACACATACACACATTCTAACTGACACACACTTGCGCACACACACACACACACACACACACATACACATAAACACACAATCATACAGAAACACACATATCCTCACACACACACTCGGGTGAAACAGGCGAGGAGCGTCTGGCCTTCTGCCGCATTTCCCGCCGCAAACAAAACAGAAACACGCAAGGACCCTCACTGCCCTGGCACCGAGGGAGGGGGGCGTGGGGGTGTAAGCAGGTGGGCTTGGAGCACGGGGCGGGGGGGGGGGGTGTCACCGAGCAGCTGGAGAGAGGCAGAGGAGGTGACACATTTGAGGGAAAATGCATGCGCTGGTACGGCTGGAATCAGGCAGATGCCAACGGTGTCGGCCGTCCCCGGCCCACCCACCCGCCCACCAGACCCTCGCACCTTTCTCCCTGGTATTTACCAGTATCTGCATGCAGAATGTGCAGCAACTTAAAGAGGCAGGTGGCTTTGTTGATGCTAATGCCCTGTGTAATTAAAGCCGTCATATTTTCTGCTGCAGCCGTACAGAGGCTGACACAAGCTTCCTCTACCCACTCAATCTGTCACTGAGCGGAGGAGGGGGAGAGAGAGAGAGAGAGAGAGAGAGAGAGAGAGAGAGAGAGAGAGAGAGAGAGAGAGAGAGAGAGAGAGAGAGAGACTTCACTATCGTATTTTATTATGACTATGATGATTATTATTATCACTAGCAGCAGTATTACTATGGCTATTTATTCATTTGGTTATGTATGTATGTATGTCTTCTTTTTTGGTTCATTGCTATTACAAACAAACTTGGAAATGTAAATAAAATGTTGCTTTGCAGGTCATCATTATCTTTTATCGGCATTGTTTTTCTGTGTATCTTTTACATATAATGATTCGGCTGTACAAATATTGATTTTGTCATGCCAATAGAGCCAACTGAACTGAACTGAACTGAACTCGGCGGGAGAGAGACAGAGTGAGCAAGAAAGAGAGAGAGAGAGAGAATTCTTTTAACCCTCTGTGTGTATGTAAGCAAACCTCACTGGCTTTACAGACAAAAGATCGTCAGCAATTCCTCCTTGTACACCTCTATATCTATGGTGGAACTTTAGAGTTAGGTATAAAAATTTGGCAACAGAATAACAAAGGAAATATGCGGAAACATGAATCATTTAGTCATTTAGTTTAGATTTTTATTCCGAAATGTCAGAGTGCAGTTCTGTTTCTAACCTATTAACCTGAATAAGAGCACAATCCATATGCATTAAAAATATGTCCCTGGCTTGTTATGGCTTATCCTGTTGGCCGATCCGAACTGCGAGTGCCGTAGTTCATTTAATTATTTTAGAGAGCTTTTTAGAGAAACAAGCGTTTGCAGCTAATTAGCTGTTGCTGGTGAAAGAATAAATGAGATAAGCTTTTTATTCCGACCCTCCCACAATATAAAACTCTGGGCAGGAAAGAACAGCAAAGCTTTTCGGATTTCTCTGAGTGTAGTAAATATCTCTAAATGTCGTTTCCATGTGCCATCGTCATTAGCCACTGACGTAATGTCTGGTGACTGTTAAACAGAATAACAATAACATTCACAAAATATTAGCCAGGCTTGGGGACCACATTTGGTCAGGCTTATTGGATATCTATGGCTTATCAAATGCAAACCCTTTGCTTTCAGGAGCGATTCTGGTCTGGGAGGACTGGGACCTCTGCTATGCTAGGAACCTGTGCATGTTTCTAATGATGACCTCAGCAGTGAAGGCTACAGAAGAGAGGAATGACGCCACAGACATGCAGAAATTGGAAAAACGGCTGTTAAGCAGAATCAAGAGGCGTCACCCGCTAGTCTAAGCAACATGCTGGCGGGGCATCCTGTAACACCACAACCGGACATGCGGTTGCTTTTGAGCCCTGCTGGGAAAAGTGGAATAAATTAAGGTGAAGGGAGGACAGAGAAACCGGGTGTCAGAGGCGAAGAGATATTTCAAGGGAAGGTTCTTTCAGGGCCATTCGGAGAGCTCCGTAGCCTTTTCTCTATGAATTCAGCCGGCGCCTGCACTGATTGTCCACGTTGGCCCTGTCAATACAGCCGATCAATATTTGCTCAGTTCAGAACTGTATAACTCCAGAACGCCTTGGAGTGAGAAATGAAAAGAAAAGGGGAAAAACAGATTACAGCTGGAGGGTGAAGTCCTACCCCACCCCAAAAACCCTTTTGTGTTCCTCTCCTTTCAGGAAGAGGAGAGATAATGGATGGCATGGTGTTACTAAGAAAAAAAAAGAAGAAAAGGCAGTTAGGATTCTTGGAATATGGGCCTTGACATTTTTAGTCCTGTTTCTGAGCTGATGGCTGTCGCTGTCCCTGCTGGAGGCGACGGCGGCTGCCGTCTCACTTGCGCACGAGTGTGTCTCGGCTTTGGCTTTCTCCGGCACATTTATGATCTGAGGTGCTCAAGACGCTAACTGGAAAGTTTGACGTAATGAGACTTAGGGATTTTTGTGTGCAATCTTTCACCCCCCCCCTCCCCCCACTTCCCCATCTTCCCATCCTCTTAAAATATCCATTGTGTTTATAGAGTGATGCTCGGAAATAGTTAAGCTGACTCGAAAGTGATTCTTTCTTTTTTTTTTTTTTGCTTTCTCCTCTGCGGCTTGCTGGAGTCAGGGGCTGTGGAGGCTGTGGCGTGCATCCAGATGGCAGCACAAGGCGAGGGAGGGGGTACACGCTCCGCTTAATGAACACTCATGCATTATTCATCAGACACACACGCAGACACACGCGCAGACACACATACAAACACACACACACAGATACACACACACACACACACAGACACAGACACACATACACACACACACATACGCACGCAGACACACACACACATGCACGTATACACACGTAAAATAAAAAACATACACACAACCACAGACACACATAACTACAGTCAGAGGCACAGACACATGTAAACACACACATACACGGAAGCACACACACACACACAGCCACTACTACTGTCAGAAATAGAAGGCAAGGAGAGTGTATACTGTGCACATGTAAGCAATTGCCTTCAGGAGATCAGGCCATCACCTGAGAGATGCCAGTAAAGTGTGGTGACGAGATGTGATGTGGCAGGGTGCTGCAGTAGCTAGTGAAGTGGACATGCAGCTTGCAGTCTTGGGTATGACACTGCTGGGGCACATGGACCTGAACTGATACAGGGAATAGCTAGTTGAAAAGAGGGACAATACGATGAACTGAAGCAATGTTGAAGGCTGTGGGTAAGGTGTCTGCAGGGGCACAAAAGCCATGCACTGTATACATGTTACCACGACCCATGAAAAGCAGCCACAGCTGGTCGCCACGGCGAAAAGAACAAGGTAACATAAGCAGAGATGGCCCTTGGACGCATCCGTCGGAGCCTTTCAGCTTTTTTCTGAATCCCGCAAATCCGTCAACGATTATAGGTAGCCTGAATGGTGAGCCCCTGCCTGGAAAATGATTACCGTTGAAGAGCATCCATCAGCCGGGATGACAGCTCCTCGCAAGCCCCCTGTGATCCGGGAGGGCAGGAGATTGACGTGCGGATAAAGGCGCTGGTGTCTCCGGGCGGAGAGGATGGGCCGCTGACGGCTCCGAAAGGTCACACCGCGCCCCTGCCAGGCCGGGGCGGCGCTGTCCCCGAGGCCTGGCACGGTTACCCGCAGCGGCACCAACCCCCCACCCCCCCCCGACATCCTACCCCCCCAGCCCCGTAATCACCACCTTGAAGGGACGGCACACGGAGGCAGGGAATGGGTTTAATTGCGTGTGTCGGAATGCCGGCGCCTCCGGGATCAGGTTGCCGGCGGCAACGCGGGGGTTTAAATGCGGCAGCCGGGGGTGGGGGGGGGGGGGGGGGTTGGGGACAGTGCGAGCTGGGTAGCCGACAGAAACACAAAGGAAACAGGTGGGAGGGGAAGAAAGGGGGTTCGGGTGAGCGAGCTAATGAGAGAATGGCACTCCCCACCTGCCGTTCGCTCAGGTGTGGAGGGAAGGTGGGGGGGGGGTGGGGGTTGTCCTGAGGCTTCTCCGTGTCACTTCCTGTGATCCATATGCTGCATCCAACTCTCTCTTCCAAATCTCAGAGAAAGCCATCTGCTGAAACTCCGCTGGGGGGGTTGTGCCTGGAGTAAAATTTTTGGCCAGGTTGCTTTAAAACACATAGTCTTGGTGACTTCGGGGAGGGAGGCAACAAATGCAATGTAATTCAAGCTCATTGCTTGCAATTACAATTCAAATCAAGTTAAAGTCCACACATGAAAGACCAGGGTGACAGCGGCAAGGTAAACACTGACTAAGCATGACGACCATTCAAAAAGTCAAAAAACAATGAAATGTTCTTGGATGATTCTTTGATGATTCTTGCAACATCCACCTAACTTAGGGTAATGTACAGTGGAGCATGGCAATGTCAGCAGCTTCATTCACCTGCCGATCCAAAAGGAACTTCAGCTTCTCTAGCGCTGTAGCAACATGGAGGTGGTTAGATCATTCCAGGTTGCTGTTGACACGTAACACAAGTGAAAGCAAAAGGTTTGATTGGTTGTCTGTAAGACATCTGAACTTGGGCTATGATCCGTCGGTCATCATAAGGTCCTGGGACAGAGCTCCTGCAGAACTCTGTATATGTAAATATGTACATGTAAACTCTGTAAAAAAAACTTTCTCAGCTTCTCTTGCCACCTTGGATTAACCGTAACTGGAGATGGCTGGAGAAGGCCCTAGATTCAAAATTGCTTATTGTTGAATCAGCTTCTTTGGTTTCTGTTAGTCTCTATATCTTGTCACATTTCTTGAAAGTGGCTTGCTAACAAATAATATACACAAAAAAACAAAGCACTTCTCTTTGAAATGCTGGAGAAAATGCATGGAAAATCAAGTGCCAGGAAAAAATATCTCCCTTCTCTCAGTTCTACAGTTTAATCACAACTTTACTCTGGCATTCTAGAACTAATCTAGAACGACCATAGAACCTCTTCCATAGAGGGGGCTTTTCAGAATGGGGCTGAAAAAAATGAATTAACAGCTGGGTTTCCTAAACCTCTGCTTCACATGTAGGGAATACCTCCAGGTAGAAGACGAGGATTGGAATGAGGGACAGGAGATATAATATAATGGAATATAATTACAGTATATATGGGTGGTGCGTCACACTGATAAATTGAAATAATATCAACTGTGCTTTGTTAAGACTCTGTCATAAATTCAAAGTTGGAGGTGGAACACAGTCAGTCTGTGTTAGGGAATGCTAGTCCATTACATCTCCTTGTGGGGATGTTCTTTGCGAATTGATAGTTGATATAAATCCCTTGACCTCACTCCCTTGATGTGTAAGGCCTCCACGCCCAGCACATCCTCAAGGATCCTACAGCAAATGGGTAAATATTCTTCTGTTCCGAACACCTTCACCAACACGTACATCTGTCAAAACAAACTGAAAATCTAAAAAAGGTAAATAGACAGATATTAACAATCAGCTGTAGAATCACCTAAATGAGCTAAGAATTAGTGCATATTATGTATGATATGTAATATGCATTATTATGTAATGTATGGATTCATTTCCAAAAAAAATTTTAAAAATATTTTTTGGCTACTTTGAAGCATCTGTAATATAGGATAGTTTAACAGGATTTGTTTAACACATTTTGTCACTGTGTAATTCCATTTGTGTTATTTCAGTGTAAAGACATCAAGTGTTTTATTCTAAAATGTATTTTATTCTATTATTATTCTAAAACGTGGAAAGTAATAAAGATAAAGAAAAACCCTTCTGTGAGTAGATCACCTCAGTGCTTTTTACATTTTGCATCATTTCATTGGGTCAAACCTCACCCTGGGATTCAGTCAACTGTATTGTGCCTGTATTTAATTTTGACTCACAATTTGAGGCAAATGTTCCTCTTTTCCAATTCATAGAGTTCACAGTTTCACAGAATTCACAGTTTGAGTCAGAATTGTATGAAAAAACAAACATTTTTGTCAAGTCTAAAATTAAGGGTAAATATTGATTGAATCCACAGCTCGGTGTTTCCCTGAAGAAGAATGTGTGCAATAATTAAAATGCACGGTTTCCCGCACAAGTGATTTATTGTTACAGAATCATTTTTTAAAATATGCTCTGTAACCATCATCATGTAAATGAACACAGTGCCTTAATAAATAAATAATCGATCATCTGTTGGTTCTTCTGTCTGACCGTCATTTATTGAAAAAACATTTTCCGGTGAGGTTAAGGATTCGTAGCGATTTACACTGCCTAGAGGATGAGGAGACAGAGATGTAACAGCCTGAGATTTGAATAATCACAAAGGAGTCAGTCAACTCATTATCACCTGGGTTTAGACAGAATGAATGGGAGAGGCTCAGAGGAAAGCTTCTTTCTTCGCCTTCGGATCAATAGATCTTTTGTGCGATTAAACGCAATTGAGCCATCAGAAAGGAAATGCCCAAAACTCCTCGCCTTGTCTGGCTTCCTTTTCACTGGCTCGAACTCTCTTGTCCTGAGCCCTATTTTATATTGATGCTCAGAGCACCTATGGCTTTTCTTTGAAAAAATTGTTTTACCCCAGAAGGATCATATGAGTCATACAAGCTTCATACAGCCTTCAAGAACAGCAAGCACACAAACAATCTGCAGTGTTTTGCGAGCATAATCATTTACTCTAATTACGCGATTGGTGTTGACTATTCTGTGAATTATTTGTTTTATTGTTAGTCAAGGCGGATAAAGGGGAACAGGTTGAAAGTAATGATAGATTTAGTTCGGGCTTCCCCTGTTTCCAGCTCACCTGCCGCCACTGGGCTATATGTTAGTGAAATGTTGTTTCCCACCTTCAGGAACTGGGTTTTTGCCGCGGAGGTAAGACTGAACACAAGTTACAGCATTTCCTGCCATAACTGTGGCTAACTCACCTGCACTTAAAGGGATGGCGTAATCATTGGTATCAAACACACCCGTAGGCTGAAAATCAGTAGCTCCAGAACATAACCGAGGAAAGTGTCCACTATGCTGATCGTTTACAATTCTGACCGATGCGGTTTCAGTGCGAAAGCCTGTTTGAAAATGTTAAAACAGGATGTTTGAATTGAGACATTTTTTTGGAGTATCTGGACCACAGCGTGCTCAAAGATGGAAGGTGGGAGACAGGCCTATAATTACTGAAAACAGCTGAGGCCAGATTGGGTTTGTGGAAACGACTCCTCGCTCGAGTGCAGATGGTACTATTCCAGCATGTAGTGACTTATTAACAGTAAGTGTTACCACTGGGCCCAATATTGGAATACTTGAATTGACTATTGCAGCAGGACTAGGATCTTGTAAACACGATATTTCATTTTGGAAATGACTGCAGACGTTTCATTTGAGGTCTGCAACTCAGAAAAAACTGAGAGAAAGGGACTTCATCAAAATCTCCAGGGTTCGCTTCAGTCCTATTGTAAAACACTCAGTTCCAGACAGTCTAATCTTTTTGCTTAAAAATGTAGCTTAGACTTTACTGTCGACATTAAGCCTATGCGCCGTTTTTTTTTTTTTTCTTTTTTTTGTCAGCATGGAGAAAGCATCAGTAATGAACAGGGGTCTGGAGGTTGTTCTTTCCCTCTCATAATAATTCCCCTCAAAGAATTAGATTTGAAAATTTGAAACTGCTTCTTTCCCAATAAAAACAGAACCGTAGCGAGGGCGTGTGGTCGGGCGTGTCAATCACACAGAGGGTCAACGACCCCGAGAAGGCAGATTCGTAAACGCTCCAGCTAAAGAGGGACCGGGTGCCGCCGGGTCCCGTAGCTGCCCGGTCCGCGCCGCCTCTGATCGCTCGTCTGCCAGGCGTGAAGAGATTGTTTTGCAGAATCCCGGCTGCTATTCTTTTGTGCAGCCGATGATTTCATCTGTCTTACGGAGGGATTAATTATAGTGTGTTGTCGACTGGCAGGAGGGCCTCCTCGCATCCAGGGGCCCCCCACGGTGAACTGAAACTTATTTACAGATCCCCCGCCGCCACACATCCCCTGCTCCACACCCAGACCCCAATTACCGACACGGCTAATGTTGCGCTCCCTTCCTCTCCCTCCCCCCCAGATCTGCGCAAACCACGAAACCTGCTGAAAATACCAGCGCTGCTCTCGTGGTCTCTGCCTGGCCCTGCTGTTTTAATACACTCATTTAATTATTCTCATGCTGGCATCATTCTCTCACCTTTAGTTGCGAACAGCGCCACCGCAGGTCACATGTTGCAAATGCACTTACACTCACGAGACGAACCCTGACATCACGGGTGGCATAAAAACGGTATGTTACATGGTGGGACATGTGTAGCTTTGGTATCGCGAAAGCAGCATTTGGTGTAATATAGATACAAATACATTCGTACGAGAACGCACTTAGCATTAACAGAGCACAACGGTGGCCCACGCCCAAGGGTTTCTCTATCCTCCTCCTCGAGAGTCATAAAATGTTCTGTTTTGGGAGAAGCAGGGCTGAGGTTTATTGTAGCAGCGTTACGTGCAATTACATTAGGACGTCCAAAAGGACTGAAGCGTAACATTTTGAACATGTAGCACCAGAGCAACAACAACAGCAATTCAAGGGGCGTGTTCAGGGTGCGTGAGGATGACTGCAACGGGACCAATCACAGGGAATGGCGGCTGCCTCAAGCTCTGATCTGTCCAAACAGACGTGCACGGACAGGTGGGTGCTCGACACCTGAGCTGAGCCAGGAGAGGAAAAAAAAAAAACGCTGAATAGTAAAGAGGCGTTCGAAGCCGTTTCCTCACTCCGCATACAGAGCGGCTCTCGGGATAACATATTTACCATCTCGTGTCACGCAAAACCGCCTGCCTGATCCCTTTTATTGCATGCTGTGAGAGGGTTAGGCATGCAGCGTAATGCTCTATTATTTTTACTGAGATCCTCATAAATGGGTAACCAGCACTACAAAACCCTGGAGATTTATTAGCTTCAGTAATGGAGCATATTTGGTATTATTGTACGCCGTCATTGGTTCTGTTGTGGATTAATGCATTGGAGTTTAACCACACTAACTGAGCACACTTTCTTGAAAATTAGCCTTGGAGATGCAGACATATAGTGTCTGGGGAGGGGTACATTGTCACTGAGAGCAGGAGAGGTAGCACCTTCTC
>NC_050595.1:4790000-4805000 GCF_013368585.1 Megalops cyprinoides
TGGAGAGAGTCGTCCTCTCGGGCCCCACATCCCCGACCTCGCTGCTCCCATCCTGGGAGTTTATCGGATGCGCTTGGCTACAGGGCTCATTAAAACGCACCCATTATCCCGACATTTGCACGCATCACATGCAAAACTAATTTACTTGTAAGAAATTAAAAGTTCATTTTAATTGAGCTCGCGCTGCAGTATGCAAATGAGGAGTACATAATGTACATCGATGCGGAGACAACACACTGCAAGCGGACTTAACCCTTTCCTGGCTATGAGGAAATGCGGTAAACAAGCAAACGTGTTAAATAAAATATTTGGCAGCTGGCCAGGACCTTTGGTTATGCCGTTTTTTCTGCTCAGGCCAGGAGTGTTTGGGCCGTAACTCTCAGACTTTGTCCTTGGTCAAAAACGCTGTGGAGAATGCACATGAATTTTCAGGTCCCGAGACTGTCATGTGCAGCACCATGACTTTGAAATAAATGAAAATAAGTAGGCTGGGCCTGGCTGGAGGCGTCGTCTCACACACAAAATTAATCACCTCTACCAAAATGCTTTTGCGCCCCGTCTGTGTCTGAAACAATCCCCGGCACCTTCAAACGCTCTGTCGTTAAATAGGAAGGAAATGAAAGAAGTGGAATATTTTCAGTTGATCTTCAAAGCAAAGGCGAATGTGCCAATGGGGTGAACCAGGCCACTGCCGCCGCTGTTATCTGAAAATCTTATTTGCATTGTTTTGTTGCACAAAGGAAATCAATACTCTTATATTTTTAATGAAAGATGCTAGGCAGACAGTTTTAACATTTTAGCCATGATAGTCTTTGTAGTTGTAGTCCAGGAAAAAAAAAAACATGCTGAATTTGCATATTGTAAGTCACTGGCATTGTTCCTGTCAAATAGAATAATTGAAAAATGTATGTTTAAGGATTGTGAAAAAAATCTTTGATCTTTTTGTGGGTGATTTTTCTTATATTTACAACCCATGGCTATTTCTGTATATACATGCATAATGATGTACTTGCATTCTTAATTGCACATTGTGTCAGACATACATATTACACTATTACTGAAATCATTAGAGTAGATGCACACATGCATGAGTGTGGATGAGTTTTGCCCAGTGACATTAATGTGAAGCAATGTGGAGAGCTTAATAAGCAAAGCAGTGAAGCATTGTTCTCTGGGGCTGTGAGGACCCACAGGGATTCTTCAGGTAGGGGTCAGAGGTCAGGGAAGAGGCCCCAGCTGCCCGTAATTATGATGGAAATGCCCGTTTTTTCCCCCTCTTCCTGTATCTAGCAGATCCCAGGAGGTGCTTCTGTTTTGACCGAGGGCCTGACCCAGGTTACCCTCGATGACCTGCCAATACTCAATAAAATTGTCAATAGCACCTCGAGGCGTGGCTAGCCAGGGTAGGCCACACGGTCCCCTCCCCCAGAATGTTCTATTGTGACAGTAGCTCTTGATAAATGAGGCCTCAGAAGGCGGGCAGTCCGTTGCTGTGCCAGTGATTGACAAGTGACTTGCTCCCCATAGCAAATTGCTCCGATTGCTTATTGAAGTTCCAAAGGAAGATTCAGGAAGCAGATTTGCAGATAATCCCTGAGCAATTAGCCAAACCTGGACAAACCCGGTCTCATCAGTGACTATAAAAATGCCACTTACAGCTTACTGTCTGTATCAGCTGCTCACGCCATCCCTCCTCCACCCCATCTCCCCCTTTCTTTTCCCTGTGTATGATGTCCAAATAGACCGGTCAATGACCCCAAATAAAAGTACCACTATAACCACATCAAACGCATCCATGGCACTTTCTTTAGATGGTAATTCATATCTACTAAATAGCTGATTGTTGATAAAATCGAATGCTTAAAATGTAAAGCCCCCTTGTGGATTCCAAATCCCCGCTGGTTCGATGCATGAATCTCAGGGGCTGTAGTGTCAGGGTTCAAACATTTGCATGATGGGTGTTCCCCATCACCCTGGAGGTGGTGTCACGAACCCAGTCATGGCCCACAATACAGTTTAAATACAGCTGAACAGAAATATGGATGAACAGAATTCGCCACCCCTCCCAAACGTATCCACATAGGAGGGTGTTACAGTTCTGTTCTATAGGTGCACCTCACTCTGCGTTTCTTTGCAAACAGTGAGTGAAACTCCACGACACGGTGCTGTGATGTTCCACTCATTGTTCTCAAAGAAACGATCTTGTGTGATCTGAAGCGACAACAGTTTTTGCCCGTTGAAATGAGGGGTGCTTTTTTTTTTTGGAAGGGGGGGGGGGGGGGGGGGGCACTTCACTGTGGCTGTATAAGGCACTGATTTCCTCCTGAACCCCCTGAGTAAAAGCTAAAAGGGTTTCATTGTGATAGGGTTCAGCCTCTAGGATGTCATGTAGTAGTGAAATACTGTACCACACACAGTGATATGAAGGGACAGAGAGTACAAGAGGCAAAGTTTTGTTAACTTATAAATATCTACACATATGTGTATGTGTTTTTATATTGTACTACACAGTGTTGAATCAGCTGGTTAGTTTCTGTGCTGTACACGATTGCTTTGGCAACAATGTTTTGGTTTCTCTTGCCAATAAAGCGTCATTGAATTGAACCGAGTGGCGGAGAAGGGGGAGAGAAAGGAAGGTGATTGGACAACATGTGACACATTGGCAAATTTTCCGTCAGAACTGGGAAGCGTTCAGCGCGTGTCTCTAACTGGAGCAGTGATTGGACTGCGAAGATGTGAATGATGCTAGCGTTTGGCTCACTCGTTTAAGAGCGCTGTGTTGAGCTGGGGCTCTCTGGCCTTAATGAGGAAAGTGTGGATTTGGCAACAGGCCCTAAAGGGATCAGCGTGTCAGCTTTGGCTCCTGGCTGACAGACAGTGGCAGTCTGCTGGCGGGGAGAGAAGAGAGGGCTACTCTGTGCTGGCAGGGAGAGTAGAGACACACACACACACACACACACACACACACACACACACAGGCACACACACAGAGGCACACACACACACACAGGCAGACAAACAGACATACACACACACACAGGCATACACACACAGGCAGACAAACAGACATGCACACACACACACACGTGCGTGCGTGCACACACACACACACACACACACACACACACACACACACACACACACACTGACCCACACAGGCAAACACACAGCTGTATATAAGATTACTCATACTATTACTGTGTGCACGATGCAGTCTGTTGGTATTAGTGTCGAGGGGGTCGGATATAGCATTGCGTTTTTTGGCTACTAGAACATCACATTGTGTTTGTGGGGTTATAAGATGTCTTATTGTATTTGCGGGATAGTAGGATGTATCTGTGCTGTGCTTTTGCGAGCTGAAGTATTGAGGTCTCTCAGTGTGTCTCAGGACTGAAGTTCAGTGCATCTCTGGATTTGGCACAGTGATTCATGGCCCAGGAAGCCCTGCCAGATTCATCCTCCTTCCAGTGTTTTTGATGATGGGCAGAGGGGCTATCAGCGCTGAGGAGCGATGGGGTCGAAGAAGGAAACAACTGCAGGGAAGAGTGCAACAACCCGGAGATGCCCGGGGCACGAATCTGGAACACGGTGCAACCATGAAACGGTTAACTCTCTAACCAAAGAAAAAAGGGACGACAGACTGAGAGAGAGAGATAGACAGAGAGAGAGAGAGAGAGAGACTCACAAACTGCTTGTCGAAAAAATATTTCGTCCCCTCCGCTAAATTCAAATGCAAATGTGTTTTTTTTTTCTTTTTTCAGCCCCCCCCCCCCAACCCCCCCCGCCCCCCCACCCCCAAACCTCTACCTCTCGCTCTCCCCTTCTCTTTTTCCCTTTGTCTCAAAATTAGCGAAGCAGAGTGCTCGGGCGGCTAATTATGTATTCAAATGAAAGAGGCTCGTTAATGTTACGCAGTCGGAGAGTGGAGATGATTGGGAGAGGGTGATGGAATTGAAATGAGCGCTCCGGTGTTGGCGTCGCTGTTTCTGAAGTCAGTGGAGCGGGTCCTGGCAGATGTCACTTCCCAAGGGGGGGGGGGGGGGGGGGTCTGCGGCAGGGGGGCAGGGTGGGGGGGGTAGGAGGGGGGAGGCTGGATGGGTATGAGGGAGGAGGGTGGGCAGGCACAGAGGGGAGGGGGGGTGCTGTCGGACTGGAGATGCACACCTCCCTTTTGACAGGAGCCTGAAATCTGGTGTATTGTCTCAGCCAAAAGGCACAAAGGATAACACAGTTTTTGCAGAGAAAAAAATTAAAACAAAAAAAAAAATCTCTGGTGAACAAAAAAAAAAAAAAAAAGATTTTGCCTTTAAATAGCAAGTGAATCAATGGGTATTCTGCTAAGCTGTGACCTGCTGTGTTTCAGCTTGTAGCTAATCATGGAGATGATTAAACCAGACTTAGGCACAAGTCGCTGACAGCATTATATCAATTGAATAAAGGGGCAAAATTTGACAAACAGGTCTTTATTCTGAATTGCTTTGACCACTCAGAGCTGCCTTTCTGCCTGTATGACTATAATTATGAGCCATGCTTGTGAGGAGAGAATGCCACACCTTGTCCAACTGAAGTTAAATATGACTGATGCCAGTAACAACACTTTGTCTACCCCTTTTTGTTGAACTTCATAAGGATTTGGTGAATCTTGTGGAATTCTAGTCTATTTTGATATCATATACTTGAATCAAATTGGACTTAAGCAGTATTTAAAATAAAAAGCTGTGACTTAAAATGAAAGATGAAGACAGAAGTCTGTAACCCAAAGTAAACAGCTTCAGGAATACTGAGGACATGCCCTGAAACTCTCCTTCTAAGGAGATGCTAAACCTCGTCTCCTTGTCCTTCATCCTGCTCAAACTGCTTTCTTCATCTGTCATCCTCCTTTCCCCACAATCCTCAGTCCCTTGATCCCCTTCCACTGCACTCTACCTTTTCACTTTCCCTCTGTTCTCTGACAGCACATCTCTGTCTCTCTCTCTCTCTCTCTCTCTCTGTCTCCCCCTCTCTCTCTCCCTCTCTCTGTCTCCCTCTCTCTCTCTGATCTTTTACAAGGAAGTAGTGAGGCCACTTAGGTGTATTCGGGTGATAAGACTTTTTTGATAGGCTAAACCCGACTGAAGCGCAGGTACAATAACACATTGCTTACATACTGTACAAAGCTCAACTGTGATATACACTGCACAGAAACATAAACCATATACAGAACTAACACACACTGTACAAATCAAAGTGGTACATACATATTCACACGCACACACACACACACACACACACGTGCCATACACACTGTTTTAAGTAAGTCTCCCTCTGATCCTGCATTCATGGGACGGTGCTGTCAGCTCTATGCCCTCAGGCCTGTAACCCCGTGCCCTGCAGGTATCATTAGGCCGACCCGGTGAAGTCATTATTGATCCCCAGGCCAATAATGCTATGCGCGCTGGTCCCCCATGGGACGGCATTCCGAGGCTGGTGGCCCTGCACAGAGCATGCCCCATCACCGTGTCACTGGTCCCAAAGGGCCCCTACAGAAACGTGGGGCACATACCCAAGTGGCGACACACACGCTGGAAAGAAAAACTGGCTTTTTGTCCCTGTTTTGATGGCGTAGTGGCACGGTATGAGGGAAGAGAGGATTTTGGACTCCAAAAGCACAGCCTAAGCTCAGGGACCGACCGTTACAGGCAAACACGACCACCCGGACAGGAGAATATGAAGTATTCTTCCCTCAGAATACCAGGTTTCCCCAAATATGTGTGTGTGTGTGTGTGTGTATGTGTGTGTGTGTGTGTGTGTGTGTGTGTGTGTGTGTGTGTGTGTGCGTGGGCATGTCTGTGTGCCTCGGTAGTTGATGTATTATTGTTAAAACTTCAGTAATATTTTCAAATGCCATGCCAATACAGAATATTGAACATTACCATATTGCCTTACTCTGTTTCCCTCTCTTTGAGTCGTTCTTGAAACTAAGTTGGGTCAATGTTGGATATCTCTTCCCCTCTCTATACCTCTGTTTCCCCTCCCTCCCTCTCTCTCTCTCTCTCTCTCTCTCTCTCTGCCCCCCCCCCCCCACACGCTATGTCTCTCCCCCACTCTCTCTCTCCCCCTTCTCTCTCTCTCTCTCTCTCTCTTTTCCCCATACCCTTTTTTTTTCCTTTTTCTGACGGAGATTCATGGTGCTTCTAATTTGGCATGCAGACATTAATTCCAGAACAGCAGCTGCCTCTTCCCTGTCCCTTAAGGCCTCTCTCTAATGTGCAGCTTCAGAGACGCGCTGCAAATTAACACCATTTGTTCTGCAGAGCATGCCGTCTTCTCAACACTACACGCATATCTTATTACTCCATGTTTGACTAAATGTGAAAATAAAGGTGGTTTGGGGGGGGGGGGGATGGGGGATGGGGGGGGGCTGCCGACTGAAAATTAAAAGATGCCAACTTTATCATTGTCCTCACATAAGATCTAAAAAAAAAACCCTGTTCAAATATCCTTTAGTACAATTTCACAAGTGAAACATGCTCTTTTGTGTCAGTGTGAGCCTGATTCTCTTTGTCTATGGCGTAAGACCAGGTTAATACGTTCCTTCCCCGGATTATCAAAGTGAAAGCAAGTTTACTAATCCATACCAAAGCAACAAGTGAATGAATTGATGTCATTGGTGCTCTGTATTTGCTGAACACGTACCTGGCTATGCACCATATCAAAAACCCCACTGGATGGACATCAATATACGCACCAGTGGGCGTAGCTATATGATTTGGAATTCCTGCACACATTTTACATTAATGCTGTTTTCTTTCTTCCATTCATATAATATCATGTTCTTTCGCTATCTTCTCTTGGGTTCAAAACCCCTGCTTGTGTGAGGAGAGTGAGCGGGTGAGGTGAGGGAAGCAGGAAGAGGAGGAGGAGGAGGAGGAGGAGAGGGTGGGGGGCCCAACCCTCCGATGTGCTCCTGTCTTCCCCCGCAGGGCTCACATGAGTTGTTTTTGTTTTCTGTTCCTTGGCTGAGCGGAATATTAAAGACAGGAGCCGCACCTCTGCGGCTGTGCGCTGTCAGGAGCAGGAGGTGCATCACGCTGCTCTGTTACCCCGGCGATCTGCTTCTGTTCTCCCCACCTGGCTCGGACGGTGCAGCGTTTCAGAAAAGCCTGGCGCTCCCGGGAAAGCCTCCCACTCCCCTCTGTGAGCCAGCCAGGGCCACTCCCCAATGTTCAGCGGAGGCTGGTCTCTTTGCACTGTCTCAGTGATAACGGTGTTGGCTCTCCACCTTATTACCTCATTCCAGAGCATCTCTCTGGCATCACTCTGTCTTTAGGGAAGTAGCTCAGTGCTGGAATACGAGATGGTGCAGGGGGCAGGTGTACAGAGAGAGGGCAAACTGCACACATGCACACATACAGTAAACACACACGTACACACACACTCACACACACACACACACACTCACACACACACACACACACACACACACTCACACACACACACACACACACACACACACACACACACACACACACACACACACACACACACACACACGCAAACACACACACACAAATACATACACACACTGTCCTTATACACACACACACACTCACAGGTGGCGCATTAAAATGAGCACGCCCTGAGCCACAACTCCCCACACATTGGATGAGTAACCAATCAGCCGCAGTTTGTTTCCTCAGAGGACGCACAGGTGGGATAGATAAACAGGAAGTCCAAGCTGAGGATAAACAGGAAGTGCTGACACTCTGGCGGTGGGCATGGGAAGGGGGGGGGGGTTGCTGGGAAGCTGGCGCGGCATCTGCTCCTCCCAGCCGGCTGCGTGATGTCACCGCCTGCGCCGTCAGCTGGCGGCTTGGACTCCAGTCAAGTGGTGTGCGTGCATGGGAGGGGGGGGGCGTGGTGCCTCCCCTCCACCTCTCCCGCCGCCGTTGTTTACTCCTGCTCCCGCCGCCCTGTTTGGAATCTCTCCTCCCCCAGATGGTGCTGGAACGTGTTTGGGTTTTTTTTTACAGGGGAACCTGCTGTCGGCGCGATGCGGCTCCTGACCTGGGAGGCTCTGTTTAGCATCTGCGCTGCGCCGGGTCGGGGTGTGTTAGGCTCTGTGGGGTTCGGTCACTCACGCTGGTGCTGAGCAAGAGAACCCCGCGTACCGCACGGCAAGGACTCTTAAAGAGGGGGTGACCTCAGCCTTTACCTGAGCTGTGTGTGTGTGTGTGTGTGTGTGTGCGTGTGTGTCACTGCAGTTTGTGTTTCTGTGTGTGTGTGTGTGTGTGTGTGCATGTGTGTGTGTGACTGCAGTGTGTTTTCAGTGTGTGTGGAACTTTTATGTGTGTTTGTGATGTGGAGAATCAGTGTCTGCCTCACTGGGGTACCTCTACAAGCTCTCTGGATGTAACCCTCAGTCACAGAGTCAGTATCTCCAGAGTGGTCTGTCCTTCTGTAAGGCTAATCTTCTGCATAATCAATAAATCCATAAATCATTCAATTGATGAGTCCATCAATTGATCAGTCTGGGTTTATTTGGCTGAGGTGGTAAATCACAGCAGAGCACTCCACCCAATTAGGAATCCCAAGACAATGGCATTTGTGTCACAGTTCACATATAGTCCCCTCACGTTATTTCAATGTGATTTATGGCCTCAGTTAAAGAAATGAATGAAATTGAGCAGCATTCATAAGAAGTACACAGCCTGTGATGCTCAAAGACCTGTGTTTCTCTTCTTCATAACTGAGAAACTGAGTTATATGAGGCAAAACGCAGATTACAGGTCCTTTTGCAGACACTGTTCCTGTGGTACTGGCATTAGCTGAAATTAGGGGTTAGGTGCGTTATGTTCAGAAGACAGGAGACCCTATTTACCCTTTTCTGGCAGAAATATCTGAGACAAGGATCAGGAGAAAAGACTTGAATCATTGATGTTTAGGAATCTGATCAGGGAGCTGACATCTTTGACATTTTAGCTAATCATGGTAACTCATATACTCAGATATCAGGCCTGCCTGATACATTTTTTCTTTAATGCCACTAGGGTGACTCTGCAGTTTTGTGACATGTCGAGATAAACAGACGTATCTGCTATAAATCTTAAATTCTTAAAGTAATTGATTTTGGTCAATACAACCCCTCCCCAGTGGCCACCATATAGTTAGAATGATATCGCGTCTCATGATTGTCTAAAGCGACGCAGAACTGAATGAGAGAAATAGCCCAATATTTTTACAAATGACAGAAAACGATGAAAACAGGAAGTGATATGACAAACTGACGCCAAAACATACATTATAGAGAAGCAACGCCCGCTGCCTCACAGCTCATATGGAATCCTGGGCAATCATAAAGACTGCTTTTAGTTCAATATTTCTTCAATGCAGACACAGGGCAAGTACTAAGGAATAAGATGGAGAAAATGGCCTTGATTATTAGAGCGATTACCTCCTCTTTTCCGTCTATCCACACAATTCTAGTGTAGCGTCTTTGGCTGAGACTGACCTCCCTGTTGGGAATGCGCTGGTCACTTTTTCCCCCTCTCGTACATAAAAGCAGCAGAAGGAGGGTAATGGCTTCTCCGATTCCCCCACATAATGAGACCTACAATTCAGGCAGAAGATCTGACCCCAGTTTGTGAAAGCCATCTGGAAAACTCTCTTGCAGGAGCTTTCAGACTCGTCCCAGGGCAGTAAAAGAACGCAGCGCTCCTGGTACTTTTGCACCGTTGTCTTGCAGTTTGTTGACGGGTTCTCCTGAGCAAGCACCAGGTGCTGGAGCACGGCCCCCTTTGACTCTCATAAACTTTTTTGTTGTCCATCTCTGGCTTCCCCGAAGGCCTGAGATATCAAGGTGTTTCCTCTCTCCCCACTTAAATCCTTTACAGCAATTACTCAGAAAACCAGATTACCTCAGCCATGCCCCTGAGATCTAGGGCAAAGTCTCCAAACTTACAAAGCATATGATGAGAGGGAAATCTTGAAACCCTGAAGTCTTGTCCTGTGTTTTCCGTGGAGCTGTTACTCTCCTGAACTCACTGCACCCGCAGCTACAGAAAGACCAGCAAACGTCTCTGATACCACAGCTGTGGTTTCAGGTCATGAGAGTGAGCGGAGCTCTCTCTCTCTCCACTTGCCCCTTCCTTCTGCTTTTCCCCCTTTCTAATTGTCTCATCGACTCTCCCCCGTCTTTGTCTTTTCTGGTCATCTCCTTCATCCTTAATTAGCAAAGCGACTCCAAACTGCAGCTGTAGAGTCCGTGCGGTGCTTCGCCAGGCTTGGCTATCATGCATGGCATGATCTCATATTGGATATATGATGAATATGATGCATATCATGTTGGATATCATGGCAGGGCAGGGACCCACAGAACGAGCTCTTGCCCTGGGTTAGTGTGCCAGGGGGAGTGCAGGCTGCTGACCAGGAAGACCAGGTGGCTGAAGATTCGCTTCAGTGGGCTGTGGAAGGGGGAAGGTGCAGTAGGTCCATGCTGCCCCCTACCCCCCACCATACAGTTCCCCCCTACTGCAAAACTAGCCAGTTAACTCCAGGTTTTCACCAGTCTGGTAAGATGGGTTTTTTTTTTTACAAGGGCACTTACAAGTTTTCAAGATTCAAGGAAAGACAATCACTAAATCCATTAAGCAGTGACATCAGATCATATCATATGCATTTTAGACAAAGTGGGCTCATATACTGAGAAGGCACATTAGAGTGCACTCAGAGTGCAATGCATTATGGGATAGGAGATACTGAGTATGGGGGTTGCATTGGCTTCAGCATATTGTTGCAGGGTAGACATACTATGTCCTTGAACGCACATAGTGACACATGGTCAAAAAGCATTTTTGTGGGTCTGGGTATAAACAGGGCCAAACTGGGCTAAACAGGGTTAAAATTGTCAGTCCATTTTTGTGTCCTTTCTTTCTCTTAAAGGTGGCCTGCTATGTCACTGCTAACTATAGCTCCACACCCACTTAGTGTCAGGGAGAATGCCCCCTCTTCAGCCAGCGTCCATGACTCCAGCGTCTGACACTGGAACATCGTAACTAGTCACCTTGTTATCGAAGGCAGTGGAGACAAGATTGTCAAACAAGCATCCTGTCAATGGGAGAGGGTTTAGTTCCAGCGAGGCCCCAAGGGTGGCAAGTGGAGAGAAAGAGAGAGATAGAGTGAGAGGGACAGAGAGAGAGGGAGGGAGAGAGAGAGTGAGAGAGAGAGAGGGAGGGAGAGAGAGAGAGAGGGAGAGGGAGAGTCAGAGAGAGAGAGGGAAGGAGAGAGAGGGAGGGAGAGATAGAGTGAGACAGAGAGAGGGAGAGGGAGAGACAGAGAGAGAGTGAGAGAAAGGGAGAGAGAGAGAGAGTACGAAGAAGGAGAGGGGGAGAGAAAGACAGCAACAGAGACAGATCGATAGAGAGAAAAAATTGAGAGAGGGAGACAGAAACAAAGACAGTGAGCTAGAGGATGAAATAGAAAAAAAAGACAGAGACACTGTAGAGTCTCAGTACATGGCCTGCTGTTGTGCAGAGAGATGAAAATAAATAAATAAATCAGTAAGCAGCCAGTTGCCCATGAATATTGCATTAGCGGGTGAGTGGGGAGGTATGCTGCTGGAACATCTGGCCTTGTCCACAGGGATCCTCGTGGTGAGAAATCTGCAACTTTGGGAGAAAAAAACCCGGCAATAAAAAAAAGATTGGGCCTTTTGCATCATATGGCTGATTTGTTTAGCTAATTTTAGTGAAACACACTGGTGGCAACAAGCACCAGTAATGCATGAAAGGCAACTGATAGCATTTTTTTCTAACAGAGATTGAGAAATTCACACTGACAGCATATGCCTGCGTTTTTAGAATCCATACCCTTTCCTGGTATTGCATCCAGTCAGTAGTGCGAAAAGAGCACTGTGAAATTTGCATGTAAGGTCCTGTCATCTGTCTTTGTTGAAGTTATATATCTTTGTTTATTGAGGGTTTTTTACATGTTGTAGAAATGCACGTGGAATAGATTATTGTCCACTTCAAAAACGTATCAGATGCATGGTTGAGTGGGATATAGCCTTGACTCTGGTGTCAAAAGCTGAATTAGATGACAGTGAGCCAGAGAGAACGAGAGAAAGAGAGAACGAAAGAAAGAAAGGGACGGGCTTCATTAACATCTGTCATGTCATAAAGAGCATAAATGGAAGGCAAACAAAAAAAGATAAAAGACGGTACAAAAACAAAAACAGTAATGCTAAAATAGCTTTCATCACAGAAAATACACATCACGTATCCACATAGCCACTATTGAAATTATTACAACAAAAAACTTATCACACATCATCACCTAATTTAAAAGCTTTCAAACAAAACAAAACAAAAAAAAATCATATTCAGGCATGTACAAGTTTCGAATAGAGAAGAAGAGAGGTAGAAAGAAAAGGAGAGAGAGAGGGAGAGAGCGAGAGAAAGGGAGACAGAGAAAAAGAAAGAAAAAAAGAGGAATCGAGACAGTCATCTGCATATTCATTGCAGAAGAATTCTCTGCATGCTCACAGGTGCACAATTAGTGTGGCCTTGTATCTCCCTTTGTGGCTGGCCGCACTCTCCTGGGCTCGGGGAGATATTTATTTGTGCACCCGCGTGGGTGTGATGGAAAGAAAAACGATGGACTAATTGCTTCGGATAATGAGAGTTACTCTTCAGGATCCATTTTGCCCATTGTCTGCCCACAAACATGTCAGAATTAGATACGATTGAATTGTCTGCGCCAGTCACCCCGGCATAAAAAAAGCACCGATCACTGATATCTCCGGCTGTCGTGTGGCGTTTTACTCCTGCAGCCTGGAACTTGTAACGCTGAAGCACATGATCAGACCATGTGCTTGGAAAAATATCACAAACGCACGTCAATTTTTGAATTGACGGGAGTTCTCCTGATATGGAGAGAAAGGTGCGGACGAGCCTTGCGTTTCGGACCCACGATTCAAAGATGCGTAATTTCCCGGCCCACCTCCACCAGCAGCAGCGGGCTCCACCTTCAAAGCCTGCCGAACCAAGAGGCAACGCCGCTCTTCAGAATAATGCATTCATCGGGGTCTTTTGTTCCTGTCCTCCTCAATGACGCCTCTATTCATAGGATCTGACTCTGCGGAGGACTCCTGTGGAATTGCCATGGATGTCCACCTGTACGGGAACACCTGTGCTGGATGGAGGGAGTTGAACTTGCTGCCGCAGCGGCGAACGGATCAGCTCCCAGCGTTCA
The DNA here is from genome assembly GCF_013368585.1 of Megalops cyprinoides. NCBI lineage: Eukaryota > Metazoa > Chordata > Actinopteri > Elopiformes > Megalopidae > Megalops > Megalops cyprinoides. The sequence continues at coordinate 4,803,231 of NC_050595.1, forward strand.
TTGCTGGAGACAGCGGACCTGCGCTGTGCCCTGTCGGAAGGCCAGACGCAATCATCGTGGCCCTGTTTCAATGCACCATCCCAGCTGGGTGGCAATACATTTGCCACACAGTCCCCTGGATTCAATCAACACTGCTAAGTCAGGTTAAAGAAAAGTCCTATTCAGTCAAAAAAAAAAAAAACACAGATGCACTCACAAAGACACACACACTCACACGTGCGCGCGCGCACACACACACACACATACACATACACACACACAAACACTTCACACGTGCACTGTACACACACTGCAAACACACACACACATACTTCACAAACACACTGTATACACACTGTAAACACAAGCACACACATGAATATGCAGATGAACACGCACACACACTCACAGATGCACGCACACACCCACGCACACACGCCCAACAGCCCAGCAGCATAATCATCAAGACAAATCCGGCACCATAGATAACCGCGGTTTCTTATCACAGGAACCATGGGAATGTGTGATGAATGTATTGTCACCCAGATAAGGAGGTACAGTATATGAAAATGGGATTACGATAATGCTGCAAGCAATCATAAAAATTTCCACTAACAAACAGTGAGTTGATTATTCAAGAAAAATAAAGACTAGGCTTTACCTGGCTGTCTAATTGGCCTCGATTTTGTGCAAAATATATATGCAAAGTGTAGTGGTCCAGGATCCATATTTCCTGATGCTGCAAAATGAGGAGACCTTGAGCTACCCCTTGCATGGAGCTTCAGAAGCCCCCAGTTAACTATATACATATATATATATATGAATACAGTATATATGAATGAATGAAAAAAAGCAAAACTTTCTAAAGTGAATAATAAAAAGAAGATATTTAAAAATAATCTTATAATAACGATAATGACAACAACCGATATAATACCAGCAGTAAGCATAGTAATACTAGAAAAATTACACATGTGTTTGCGTGTGTGTGAACATTGAACATTTGAATTGCATGGCTCCTTTTTGTGGTGGTCCTTCAGACGAGTTTCGAGCTGAGGATACCAAGGTTGAGCTGTTAGAGAAACTTACGGGAGATTCAGGCATTTGATTTGTCATTTTGTTCCTCTCTGCATCTTATCTGTCAGAGCAACACATGTAAATACGACTCCATCGTCATAAAGCCTGTTTATTGAGTATTCATCTGAGTCAGAAAGAAACTTTGCTCGTTTTAGAAAAAAAAAAATAAAACTAAAATATCACCAGCCTGCATATGCAATTAGTCTGAAATGTGTCTGTCTTGTGAAATGGATTTATTGAACTGTTTAGCAATATCTTGTTCAGTTTTATTATTGTATTTTTCCACATGAAAATCACAAGAAATTCTTTCACCCTCTTACTCAGAACATTTTTTTTATCCAATGTGCCAGACCTTTCAGCATTTATTTTTCCCCAACCACTTTTGCATATTGATTTTGTACCTGTTTTGTAAGACCCAGAATTTTTTTAAAGCTCTTCCTCACCATTGTTGACTGAACCATCTCAAGGCCCTTCGCTGCAGTTAAAAGCTTTTTCTCTTCAGTTTACAAAGCGATGACTCTTTCGGGCGAAAAAAAAAAACCTTTGTTTCAGTTTAAGAGCAAAATACCGATTTAAAAAACTCCTTATTTTCATTTGTACCATGTTCTGCCTCAGACTGAAATGCACTATAAATTTACACAAAGCCATTCTTTTTCGGTACACCCCCACCCTGCCCCCCATGGTAAAGACAGGAAATGGAATGTGTTTAAGTGT
>NC_050595.1:4810000-4817500 GCF_013368585.1 Megalops cyprinoides
GCAGTGAGAGAGAGAAAATGAGAAGCAAAGAATGAGAGAGAGGGAGAGAGAGAGGAAGACATGGAAGAAGGGCAGAGGAAAAGAAGGGCAAAAGATGAGGAAGTGCCAGTGTATGAGAAGGATGATATCAGGGAAAGGGTTAGACAGTTGAAGTAGTCGTTTGATTTAAGATGGGTCAGTGAGAGGCCGATTTCCCATTCCAGTGACCTTTTTCTATACTACGAATGGGTAAAGCAGAGGGCCATAGAGATTGCCATCTCACACAACGGCTGTTGGTGAAATAGTGCACCATTGTTTAACATCAATAGTATGGAGGAGAGGGGGATGCTGGGAAATGTAGTGCCATTCGAGGTAACCTTAATCGGGCAGAGGAGAAGGTGTTACTGAGGATATAGTGCACTGTGGTGTATCATCAATAGTACGAGCAGGGGATTATAGTGCAGCATGCTGTAACATCACTAACAATGGACTGCATTCATGTGGAGCCTTTCAAGGATCTCCAAAGCCCTCTGCAGTGAAGGGAGATGACTCACCTCTACCGCTGCTCAGAAGTCTGCATTGAGAGAAATTCCCTGGTTTGTGGACTCCCGCAAACATACGCAGGAGTAGGCCAGCCTGAAGCATCCATATCTATAAAACATGAAATAAACTATCCACTATCCACAGTTTGTTAAATTATGAGGAGTGTTGACACTTTGATATACACAGAGGATACGGAGAAGAAACATTACTCATTTTTTCAGCACAATGGCAACAAGGAGCAAAGCTATCACCATCCGCAGACTATTCTGTCATAGCTGTGTCATCCCAAAGACAACATCTCTGTGTTGAACATGTCTGTGTCCAACTCCCAGTGAAATTGTGGCACCATCGGTAATCAATATTTTTATGGTGCACTACCATGCATCAAGCCTCAGTCAGCTCTCAGTCTCCTTTCAAGTCCTCTGTGAGATAATAGGTCCACTGGGATTAAGAGAGGGAGTCTTTACCTGTTAGGGATTACATATGTCTCTGTTATAGTGTGTCCGTAAGTGTGTGTCGTTGAATCACTCTAGAAGGATATTTTCACCAGAATGATATTTTCACCAATAGTGAAAATAACTCTTATTGCTATTCTTAACTGTTTTTCTTTGTCATGATAATTATATGGTTTATGATTTTCAGTTTTGGATATTCTGCTGAATTATTGCATGCTGCTTGTATCAGTCAGTTATGAAATACAGTGCATTATGCTTATAAGAATCACATCTTTCCCAGATAATTCTGTTCCCATAAGTGGCAGATTAAAAAAAAAAATGAAGCTCTGAATGAATAGGTAAAATTGACACTTGGACATTTGGAAGAAAATACATTTGAATTCACAAAGAGCAATCCTTTATTTAAATAAAATAAAATAACATATGGTTCACATTAAGTATTTGATTATCACTGTGTGAATGGATGGTGCTGTGTGGTTTACAATACAGAGGTGCAGTCAATGTCCTTTACTAAAGAATAAAATAATGATTGGACTCATGTTAAGATGAGGTTAGACTATGACATTCCTAACTTAATAGCTGCATCTCTTTCGATAAGATTCATCTCAGCTGTAACACTAAAGAAGGCAATGAGGTTGATCTCTAGAAAGCATTTTGCTTTTTCTTGCTATTTCGACTGCCATCAATGCACTCAGCTAAACACAGCAGCCACTTAGCTAAAACATCCAGGCACTTAGCAGCACACATTTTTTCTCCTCATATTTTAAATGGTAGGTGCTTCAGTAATTATCACAAGTTACAAATTCAAAATACAAGTGTAGTCATATTGTAGGCAGCTTTTTAACATATGCGTCATTGAATTCCATTCAACGCTTATAAAAATGATTTTGGGCTGTTGCAACTCTGAGTGAGTCCAAAATTATTCTTATCAGCAGAGCATTATATCAGCGTAAATGTAGGACTCATTCTGTCCCATATTTTCTGATGACTCTGTGTAGTTGAATCTTGTATCAGCTTTTATTATAAGCAGAGTGCACTTTGTAAACAACATCACCTGGCTTTTCCGTGTACTTTTGTCTCTCATAAATTGTGCTGTGTTGGCATTTAGGTGTAGCAATTCCAGTTTGTAATTCAGTATTGAAATAAGTTCAAGTTACCCAAGATATCTACCATACCCATGTCCATGTATACATATATACATACATATAGTGTGTGAAATGCATATATATCTATCCCTCTCTCTCTGTATTACTTAATTCTATAATGTAAGCTCAATGCTTACAACTCAGATCAAATTGAATTAATGTGCATAAACATTTTTTCATACATTGCTCAATGCAAATGCTTGATTATCCCCACAAACAAGACCAGGGTGGCAGTGGCAAGGGAAAAAAACTCCTTTCAATCATGTCTGCAGAGAGGCAGTTACAAAGGATTCAGCTCTTCGTTTGAACACAAATTTAATAATTTAATTTAATCTGAAGGTTTGATTGGCATTAAAAGTGTTTGAAAAGTTTAGCACATGTGGACAGTGCAGTTTTGTGGGGTTCCCCATGTCTGGCTCTGGATATGGAGTAACTGTCTGTCCCATGCTCCTGTGTACTGTGTCTCTCCTGGATTGAATGCTGTCCTATCACCGCAAACTGCCAATAATAACAAATACCGCCTGTAAAGCCTTAGAACAAATAAGGCAAATGACGCATCCACAGAAGTAAACACTGGCCATTCATCCTGGCCATCCGAAACATCAGAAGAAAAACAACGAAGGCTTCTTGGATGATTCCCATAACATCTACATAATGCAGGATAATGGAAAGCCGGGCATGACAGGCAGCGGGTAGCTTCATCTTTCTTCCACGCAGAAAGGAACTTTAGTAACTTTGGTCTTTCTGGCACCGTAGCAAAACAGAAGCAAAATGGATTATTCTGGGTTGTTTTGGACATGCTAAAAACACAGGTGAGGATTCAAAAAGCCCTGCCAGAACTTCATCATAGTGGGCACTTTGCTAACTCTGTCTAGTTGCCCTTAATGTTGGAATCCTTGCTTTCATCACACCCTCTGAAAGCCAATTCCTGTTTCCCCAGCAACAGGAGCTATCTTATTGTTATTATTATCCTTAGTCTGCGGGCCAAAATTGTTAGCTAGCCAGCTAGAAGTAAGTTAAGACAGCTGTTAAATTCACCAGTTAAATAAACTGCAATTGCAAAAACAAAAATCAAACCATGAACGACAAACACCAATTTGTCAGCCTTACAGTTTAACAGGAATAAAAATGATTTCAAATTTTGCTCTCCACGTAAATCTATTATTCTGACTTCCAGAGGTTGCTTCAATTCATTGTGCATGGACACGGCACTGGGGGGGTGAGGGATGAAGGTAATATTCATCAAAAGGTTTGATGGGTTGTCTGTAAGGTGTTTGAATTATGATACACATATATCATAATTTTCGGAGTCAGATAAAACATCTCATTGACTTCGACTGAAGTTCGACTGGATTTTTCTTAATTTTTTTATAGATTTCAGCAGAAAGCCTCCATCAGCCAACTCGAATTGGATTACAGGGGATTTTAAGATATTCGATAGTTGCTGCTTTTTGGGCACATATTTATAAATCATTTTAGTTAGGTTAAAATGACAGCAATTAGAGAATGCAATTCTTATTGTATGTACACATTTGTAATTGTATAACGAGAATAAAAGGCGGAATGTAAAAAATAAATAAAATAAATATGTTTTTATTAATTTTGAGAGGAGGCCTGCCTCCTCCACGCAGCCACCACTGAATATGCTTACATATAATACGAACACAAGTAAATCAGTGTGTGGTTCTCCTGTACCAATAATACAGTGCTTACAGTTGTTTGGTGCTCACCTTCCATTGTAGAGACAGATTGAGCTGAAGTCCTGTCAGAATGAAGATTTTGATGACTGACACTGCAAGCCCCCCACCACCCCCCCCCAACCCCCCACCCCCCCCTGCGCCACCGAATCTACCCCCGGCTGCCCCCGCTCCCTCTGATCGTCAAGGGACCCCCCCCGTCTCCTTTGAACTCCGCTCCGGCGTCCTACAGCGATCAGCTGCTGAGCCGCCCTGATGAAATATTAAAAACTCCGCTTTAATATTTCCAGCTGACGACTGCCGGGGCGGGCCGAGAGGTGGGTAAACAAAGGCAGGAGAAAGAAAAGAGAGAGAGAGAGAGAGAGAAAGAGAGACAGAGACAGAGGGAGGAAGAGAGACCACATGGGGCAGGTGGCAGGAAAGATGTAACACAACACCGGTTCTGTGGCTGTCCCTCCTGCTGGTCCGTATGATTTGTGCTTGCTAGTGCGACCTGCATACAGCTGCCATACAGGAGCTGGGTGGTTTCTTTCCCTTCTCTATATCCTTCAAACTCATTCTCAAAATCAGCCCCTTCCTGGCCTAAAAATACGATCATAACCTTGTTTTTGTGTCCCGAGTGGGATCGGAGCTGTGCCAGGAGCCACTGAACGTGATCCCTCGGTTTGAGGGAGGGAGTGTTGGGCTTGCTGGGGTCCCGATGCTGAAGCCCAGGGGAATTCAACCATCAAGTTAACCAACAGTAGGGAACTCCTCTGTCTGTGGCTTTTCTTGGTTTCTTGGATGTAACACGTCTTTATGGAGGGGATATCACTCACTGTACACTTTTAGAACCAGACCTCAGTTCTTCATTGACTGTTTCTCTCCTCCTCGTTCACCACAAACCCCCCCCCCCCCCCCCCCCAATCCTGTCACCCTGTCTCCTTCACCCCCCACCACTCCATCTCTACTCCATCTTGGTAGGCTCTACTGCAGGTGCCCCCTGTACTCCCAGTACAGGGTGAAGGGGGGGGGTTACGGGGAGGGGGGGTTATGGGGAAGGGGGGGTTACGGGGAGGGGGGGTTATGGGGAGGGGGGGGTTATGGGGAGGGGGGTCCCATCTGGTCCCTCAGACACATTCCGCTGCAGTCTAATGACTGTGGGGACCCTGGGCCCTGCTGACCCCAGCTCGAGCCTCTACTCTCCATCCATGCCCCCCCCTACCCCCTCACCCCCCCCGCGGGACCTGAGGGCCCGACACAGATAAGGCGAGGCACTCCAGGTGGCAAAGCTGTTGAGGGAATTGAAAGTCATGAATATATTAAAATGATGAGAGTAATGAATTCAAATTAAACTGTACGTGCTGTGCGCCGAGCACCGAGGCTGGGATATTTAGGGTGGTGAATAATTACACCTTTTTAAAACGCGCCGTGGAAAAAAAAAAAAAAAAAAAAACAAAAAACAAAAACGCAGCAAAATATTCTGTGCGGAAAACACAAGCTGGCCACAAAAACAAGCCAGGGAGAAATAGTGCTCCCCTGGCAAACTGATTCGGATGTTTCAACTGACCTCCACAGCTTGCTATGTGGGTCAGATGAAGACAGCCGAAAGACAGGTGAAGCCACTGGGGGAGATAGGGCAGAGGGTTGTCAGCCGGGTCATTACGGATCAGTATTAACGAGGCTCAGGGCATGACTTCCCTCAGGGCAGTTACCAAAAGACGCCCCCCCCACTGCGGTCACGCTCTGTCCCCCCAGGGGCGCTGGGAGTAGGTCGGAGGGGTAGGAATTGGGACTGCCCTCTCTCTTAGGGCACACACTCTCTGCACATGAGACCATTGGAGCCACACAGCCAGGGGCAAGATGGGAATGATTACCTCAAAGCTGTTGGGCTGATTCTGTAAACAGTCAGTATCATAGCTGATAGAATAGATTAAAGAATCAGTAGTGTGGCGTAGTGGTAGGGAGCAGGGCTTATAACCGAAAGGTTGCTGGTTTGATTCCCTGCTGGGGCACTGCTGTTGTACCCTTAGGGAAGGGCTCTTAACCCACAATTGCCTCAGTAAATATCCAGCTGTATAAATGGATAAAATTGTAAGTTGCTTTGGGTAGGAGCATCTGCTAAATGACAATAATGTAATGAATTTTCTATTCTGCAGAACATCACCGAGAGAGATAAAATAACCAGTCCTCCTGGCCTACCCTGCTCTGATACCCTCAGACCAACACCTCAGAAGCAGCCTATCACCAGACTGAAACCACAGTTTTTTTTTGTCATAGAGGACATATCACTCATTGGGTTCCTCCCAGCATTCCTTTGGCGTTGGCAGCTTGCTTTATTCTGAAGCCATTGGGTAGCCTGGCAAATAACTGCCGATTCAGACAGCACAGCTTTACCCTGAGAATCACCCTGGATCTGAAAAAAGCATACTATTGCCATCTTTGATATGATGGGATATCATGCAAATAACAAGGCCAGTCTGATTTATAACAGAAGACTATGTACTGCCCACACACTGAGGCATTCTCATAATTATGTGGGCTATAGGCCAATTAATCTACTACCACAGTGTGTCTCAAAGGCACTGCAGTCCAGAGTATTAGATCTATATGAAGGGCTTGAAATATGTAAAGATAGTAAAACAGAGAGAATAAGAGATAAAAGGATAGAGGGATAATGGGGATGAGGAGGGGTACGAGGAGGGGGACGAGGTTTTGATGTTGTCCATATCCCACAGCCCTCAGCATCTTCCTCTGAACGCCTCTATCGTAATATCCACTTGTCCTTCTTCTCTTTACGTCCGTTCCCTCCTTTTCATAGTTCTTAATGTCCCACCTCTCCTCTCCCCTCCTCTCCTCTCCTCCTTTACATGGCATCCCTCCTCATCCTCTCTTTGCCCTCTCCTCATCCGTCAATTCCTCTTCTCTTCTCTCCCCTCTTGTCCTCTATTTCCCTCTCATCTCTTTGCCCTCCTCTCCCACTCTTCTTCACCCTCTCCATCTCTCCGTTCATCTCTTTCCCTCATCTCCTCTGTCACTTTTCACCTCTCCTCATCCCTCCTTTTCTCTTGTGCTCCTCCTCGTCCTTCCCTTTCCTCTTGTGTAATCCTCCCTGCTGTCTCCTCCCTGCTTCTCTCCTTTCCTCTTCTGTCCCCAGTTTTTTTTTTCTCTTCCCTCCCTCCCTGGTATTCTGTCAGAAAGCTCGTACCCCCCTGCCTCCTACTCAGCGGAATTACAAGTATTGGGACATTCTCTCTGCCTGCTTGCAAAGACACACACAAACACACCAGGGAGGGCACGATACAAGGGTGTGCACACACACACAAGCACGCGCGCGCTTACACACACACACACGTGCGCGCGCGCACACACACACGCGCACGCGCGCACACACACACGCGCACACGCGCACACACACACACACACACACACACACATAGAGGACTCAGGGAAGGCATGACATGAGGGCATGCATACACACACACACACAAACTGAGAACAGAGAATGCGTGTGACTAGGACAAAGAGAGGATGTGGTCAGTAAGCGTGCACACACACACACACACACACACGTGTGTGCACGCAATATGTCACTGGGGGTGCCATGAGGACCCAGATCACACAGGGCTCGTGGAGTGTCACCTCCAACACAATGACACAGCCTTTGGCCTCCCCTGCCAGTGTGACATACTTCCCATCTTT